>NW_020450772.1:3192413-3194065 GCF_003343035.1 Apteryx rowi
CGTGTGTGCGTGTGAGGAGCGGCGGTTGGCGCCGCGAGGCGGGGAGCCGCGGGGGCGGCCSTCACCCCGCGTCGGGCCCCGGGGCCCGCCCGCCACCTCCTCGCCACCGCGACGTCTGCTCTTGCTTCTTCTCACGTGCCCGTGATCTCAGGGCACAGATAGGTTGGCTTGTGCGAGGGAGCAGAGCAGCGCTGAGGGGCGCCCGGGGCAGCCCGCGGGGGTTACGGCGCTGCCGCAGCCAGCCCTCACCTCGCTGCGTGGCCGGAAGGGTCTGAGAGGGCCTGAACTGCGAGGAAGGGAAATGGCGTGCGGTGCCAGCAGCCAGAAAAGGGATGGTGTCACGTTAAAACTGTAGTTTAGTAAGTGAGRGGCAGTGTTTGAGATGGATATAATTCACCCGTAACTCCATGGGCCAGAGTAGGCAGGAGGAAGGGTTGTCCAATGACTAGATCCTAACGGAGGACCTGAAGACTGGGTTTTGCCCTGCTCTGTGCTTGAGACTGTGGTTGAGTCACCTCGCTGCCTCTGTTTCTCTTGTATCCTGTCCAAGTAATCTCTGTTTTTCTCTAAAGAATGGCGGCAAGAACATAAACATTAAATACTGTTGGGTATCTGGATACCATGATAACTGAAGATATGAAAGTGCCTCCGATGTGGAGAATGACTAAGAACTCGTCTGTAGATTACGGTGCGCTCCTTCAACTGTATCTCTTAAATCATTTAATGTTTACTAATAAGTTAATCTATTACCCTGATCCATTGCCCAACCAACCATAACACCAGAGTGAGACCATCTGACTCAATTCTTTGCCTTGTTTTAACTATATAATTAAAATAGCAAATGTTAAGCTTAACTGTATGATTCCCAATGTTTACTGCAGGACTGAAAATGAGATCTTTGCACACTGTGAAATGCAGGGAGCACAGAGCTGCCATCATCAGTCCCAGGCTTTTAAGGATCTTCATAGTGATGGTGAGTTACATCATACCAATTGTCTTACAAGATATAAGTGAATTTTGAAATCAGTTTTGGACCAAAATTCCCTGACCCTTTTGGGGGATCATTTTAGCAGTGCATTCCCATATCAGAGAATGTACACATTTCTAAGTGCCCAGGACAAAGTTCAGTCATTAGTGTTATAGGTAAACGTGACAAATTGACAACCACTGGGGCCAGGTTGCATAAATTCCAATTTATAAAATAATTGAGCAAGTCACAAGTAAGCAAAACAGCGCTGGGCGGCCGGGGGGGAGTCTCCTGCTCCACCAATGGCGCGCGCAACCCCCCCTCACAGTCTCCTTATATGCGATTACAGTTCCGGGTATACGGGGCACCTCCTGTAACTTCTGCGGTTGCGCCGGCTGTTGCTAGGGGGTCTTCTTCAGCCCTCTGGTGGTCGTGGGGATGAAGGCTGGAGTCTTCCTCTGCATTGTGTGCCATATTAGGCTATCTAAACTAACATTGCCGCTTCGCTAGCTCAACTCAATTTTCTCAGGCGGAGTGCATGCCCCCCACCACAGGCTGTAGGATGTTCCCACAGATGTTCCCAAGACTGTTTCTTGCTGATGTAACAAATTAGTACATACCACAATACAAGATGTTCCCAAGGCTGTTTCTCACTTTGATGCAACAAATTAGCACATATCACAAT
>NW_020450772.1:3194510-3297579 GCF_003343035.1 Apteryx rowi
GGGGGCGAGCCGCCATGACGGGCAGGTAAGGCGGGACGGGGGGTCGGGGCAGCCCCCGGTTGCCGCGGGGGGCGGGAACGGGGGCTCCGCCGGGAGCTTCAGGCCCAGGGGGCGGCGGGTCGGAAGCGGCCGCGGGGGAAGAGCAGAGCCGGGCCGCTGCGCCGAGCCCTTCCTCTCCGCGGGGACGCGCTGCGGGCGGCGGGAGGACCAGACTCGGAGCTGGGACCGTGCCTGGCAGCGGCCGGGCCCCCCCCGCGGCGCGGCGTGGCCGGGCGCTGCCCTCCTGTCTGTCCCGCGTGCTGCGCCTCCAGCCCCCTCTTCGTGGGGCTGGCCTCGGGGGGACGCCTTCCGAGAGCTGCTCAAAACCCTGGGTAAATCTTGAGCTTGATTCTCCTCCTGCGCTGACGCTGGGGAACTCTGCAGAGTCACCTAACTGATGTGAAAGACAAAAGCAGTGGGGAAAGCGTTCGCTGCTGTCTTGAGGGTTTGAACAAATGTTTAATGTCTCTCACACTCGTTTCCACATCTGTAGAATAAAATACAGAAGTTTTAAAGCTGTTTGTGAAAATAAGCTTGTTTTTATAAGATGTCTTGAAGAAAAGCACGACAAAGAAATATGAAAATTAATAGGGTACCTTTTCTAGGATAGCCTTCCTCCTGAATACTGCTATCTTTATCCTAATCTCAAAGCATCATTCTTCATGACTAGAAACTCAGATCTGGAGAACTTTGTAAATAATTTTTTTTTCTTCTTTGTATAAAGTTTTCAGACTTGGATTATGCTGCTTCTTACCGGTATTCAATACTCAACATGTTTTGTGGGTTGTTAGGTACAATAATATGCTGAATAATTGTTACATCCCCACCTAAGATTTGAATGTTCTTTTATTTTTGCTGTCTCTGATGACAAGTTGATGTTGGTAGATGGTTTTGCTTACTCTTAACACTTCTGGTTTTCACCACGTACTTTTTGATTAAATGGTCTTCTCTATCTTAATGGTCCCTTTTTGTTCTTCAGGCCTGTGAGATGGATGCATATTTATCAGTGTACATTCATTTCCATACAACTACAAGACTCAGAGTCTTAAATGTTCACAGCTCATGGGTACCAATGCAGTTCCTGCATGCGGACAAGCAGTGGGAGACCAGAGAAGAATTTCTGACTCTATGAACCCAGCTTGTTCTATTCCTATAGATCCAGAGTGTAGTACTATTTAGAATAAAATATTTCACTTCAGGTGAAATCACTCGGCTACAGAGGAGAGTGGGAAATCACTGAGGACAGTAATCCTTGTGCCCCTCTTTCCTGTGCTTCCTTGGAAACCTGCCTTTTAAGGTACAACCCTGTATTCAGTAAGAAGCTCTGATACAAAGCATGACACATGGTGGAACATTCCAAAGTAGCTGAGACACTGTGGAGTGTGCAGTCCTCCAAAATAATACAGGATTTCTCTCCCCTTTCCCTCGAATGCACTTCAGAGGGTTGTTAAAATAAGAAGGCCTTGGCTTTTAGCATTTGAAAAGTGAATTGCATAAATGCAGGTGATCTGTTATTTAATGTTTTCAGAAAGGTTTATCCTGGCAAATTTGTCAACTATGAAAATTTCTAAATTTCTGTCTGCCATGGAACAGTTAATCATTCTGTCCTGGTGACTATCAGAGACAAAGATTTATCATAGCTGTAATGCAACTGGCTTTTTCCTCAGTAATAGTATAATCCATTTAGGGTAGCTGCCAGCAAAACAAAATCTGTACTTGGTTTTCAGTATTTATGAAACACTGGCATTGCTCAGCCCTTGCAAGACCGATACCGTTTGACAAGCACCATGTTTAGTATTGTTTTCAGGATGGGGCTGATTCTTAAGTCATTAGGAAGAAATCACCATTGAGAACATACTTCCTTAGACCTTCCTATAGGTCACTGTACTGAATTATGGCCAAAAGTTGGTTGATGTTTGTTACGTGGTAGTTTTTAAAATCTGCCAGCATTATGTAAGATACAGGAATTCAGGGCTTCAAGAAGGGGATGTGGAATATGCGCGTAATGTCTCTCTGGTCTTGAAACTCTTCACATATAGATGTGAATGATCTTGTTCTGTTAAAAATGTTAAAGAGAGGAAGATTGGAGAATGTGCACTGCTGACACGTTATTCTTTTTCACCTAACCTGTCTGGTCAAATGAGAACACAAAAGGACTCGCTTCTAGGTACTATGATTAGTGATGTCTTAATAGTAATTAAGATGGATGGAAAATCATTTTCAAGTGTCCTGTCCCTTTCAGTTGCGGAGGGTATCTCCTGAGCTTAAATAGCTGCAGTAATTTGATTTACTGAGTTTTAGCATTAGGGAAAACATAATTCCAGAAAATGCAAAGGAAGATGTGTACTTCTGTGTATTCATAGTGTAAAATTATTAGATATAGGTGACCATTTCGCAAATGAAATCTAAATACTAAATGTATCACATTATGAGTTTACATTGTTACAATGTGAGGATTGTGTTTTGTTAGAGAAAAGTGGTAAGTAGATACATGGAAATTTGCAAATAATGATTCTGACTGCCATACCTTGACTGAGCTATTTTATTTCTCTATACCTTGACTGTAAAGTGGCTGTTGTAGTCCTTAACTTTCAAGAGTAGCCTGTAGTTTAAAGGCATGCTATTAACTTTTTTAAAAATCACCTTTTTATTTGAACATACCTGTTCCAACTAATATCCAAAGATAATAAAACAGAAAGAAGTTAGTAAAATATATATGGAGGAATATTTCTCTAAGTTTAATGTTGCTTAACTGCATTTGGAAATGAACGCTCTCTAAAAAGGTAATGTGTTAAAAATTAATGTGCTTCTAAGCACTCTTTATATATTTAGCAAAACTGAGAAATATAATTTATGTGATTTTGGTGCCTTTAGAAGTTTACCACAGTACTTCCTTATAATGAATAAATAAAGACCATTTCTATACTTGCATTTGATGCACTTTTTCCAACACCTCGTTTTCATTTTTGGCTTTTTTGCTACTGTGTGTTGCCCTTTTTTCTTTCCTGGTTGTGAAGGACTCATTCCCAAGAAAGCAGAACCATGAACTACCAGTGGAAAAAAAAAAAAAAATCCTGTCAAATGCCCAAAGTAGAAATAAAACAGAGTAGAAGATAATTACTTTTAAGACTTTACTGCTGTGGTGTTGCTTAGAAAACAAAAGGTAAAGAGTGCCTGTGTTGTTTTACATTGCCTTTAGAAGTTACTGTAAAGATGATACAAAGCCTAAGGAAAAAAGTTCCCTAAGTGCACATTTCAGGGTATTATTTTTGTAAGAGATCTTTGTCATCACTATATTTGGCCTAAYTGGGATCTGGATACGCCTATGTACTTCCTGCAGTCAACAAAAGAAGAACAGCTGCATTTACAGATATGCTTATTGATTGTTCCTAATCCAGTTGAGGTAAGAAATAAGAATATTTTATTTTCCATGAAAGTATTAGGCCAGTATCTGACTATAGGCTTTTTAATTTGGGAGAGGAGCTGCTGATGTGCATGCGGTCCATTTTACAAAGTAACTGCAAGTAAAATGGTTTGAAGGATGATGGGGAAGATGGAGTATAAAGGTTGATAATAGGAAGAAAGGTTCTTGGTGCAGACAAGAAGCTATATGCATCAACCTAACAGATGTCTCATCTGCCTGAGTTATGAGCAGCTACTTCTGCTCTTCTGGGTTAAAGAATGTGTTTTCAGTCTTACTACTTTTCCATCTAAATCTGCTCTCTGAGATTCTGTAGATTAACTTACTGGAAGGTCCTTAGTAGTAGTCTGTTCTGAGGACATGGAGGTGCTTCTCATAGGGGAACTACTAATGAATGCTCAGAAGAAGTCTGGCTGCTTTCTGCTCTGCTTTGGCTCAGAAAGTAACCTGCTGTAAGAGTCTGGCATCAGCCCTGTCTCTTAAGAGTGATCTGCCAAGAGGGAAAAGAAAACCGTGCACTTGCACTCTTTATCTGCGAGGCAGCGAGAGGAGTGTGAGCGAGCTTGTATGTGTTTTGAGGGATGGGAAGATAGGGTGGTTATTGTTTTGGTATTTTTCCTTCCAATCCCTTCGTCTTGTTTTTTGAAGACGAAATTCATACTTCTCTGTGGAAGATCAGTTATTTGGAAACCAATGAAACTGTGTCATATGAGCCAGAAAAGTGAAAGCTGGGCATTTGAGGGAGAAGGAGATTTTTAGCCAGACTGCTTAAGGTTAAGGGTGATGTAATGTTTTGGTGATTTGATATTTTGCTTTGTATTAAAGGCAAAAAGCTAATATTTATTTTAAACTGTTTTGTTGATAGGGTGGCCAGAGCTGAAATATCTAATATTAAGGTTAAATGGTCAGCAAAAATCCCCAATTTGGAGGATGTTTTTGTTCTTGTTCTCCTTTTATTCATGTCATAAAGTAGACATGAATAAAGGGCAAATGCGGTTGGGACAGAATGATACTGGCAGGTTGACATCAGTATCCAAACTGAACTCCCAACAGAACGTAGGGTGAATCGCAGATGTTGCGGTTACTGATTTCTAGTTTTTGAAATATGACGTTCTCTATTTGTGCCTGTTCTGCTGAATCCCAGTAAACCCTCTATTTCCATTTAAAGGACAGATAGGATCTCTGCTGGTTAACACTCATCTAATAGTTGTGAAATCATCACTTTTACTGCTCTCACTTTTTTTCCCCTATAGCTTGCCAAATTTAGTCATGGAATATATAATATTTCACTATTGTGCTACAAAAATCCTCTGTTTCTATAATTTAGTATAAAATAATTAGTCTGTAATGACTCTCAAGTTGGTTTTCGTCTGTGGTACTGATCAGATGACACTGATTCAGCTGTTCCCATCGTCCTCCACCCCCTTCCCTTTGTTCTCTTAAAAACTGACTTCTGTATTCTCAAATTTTTACTCTTTTTACCCCCCACCCTGAGCCATTTGTGCGGTGTGATCCTCTTTCTCTCTCACAGGGGTGGGTGGAGAGGAGGAGTGGCAGAAAGGGGAACTCCTGTTCGAAAGCCCCATTCAGTTCCCGGCAGAGAAAGAGCTCTGGAGGCTGGAATGCGCCAAGTATGTTCATTTTCTCTGCTTCCTGACCCTCCGCAGCATGCGGCTTTTGCAGACTGGAGTGTGTCTGGAGAGTAAAAGTCTATATGTTTTTGTTTCTTGGAGTGTGCTTTATCCAAATGGAAGGAATAGTTCTGTTGATTGCAGTATCCTTAATACATTGCCTGATGCAGCAGCCTGCAGGGAACCAACTTACAGCTGCCAGGATCAGATACTGATCTGCAGTAAACTAAAGTGTTGTCAAGAGATCTGGTATCTTTTTTGCTTTTCTGTATTTCTCTGTTGCTTTGATCAGTGTCTTACTGATTTAAGTGGATTAATTATGTGAAGACTGAGGTTTTTTTATTATTTGTTTTTAATCTCACCTCCTGGATGATGGAATTTATAAAGATATATTATGCAAGTCTAACACAGAATGAAGTGCTGAAGTAGACTCCTAGCGTGCTGGCTTAAATAGGTAACTACTAGTGGGATACAGGAAAGAGGCCGTCTGATCCTTAAGACTGTAAAAGAATGTTAGATGAAGAAACAATGCTTGAGCAGGAGTCTATCCATCCTGCTTTAGCGCTTCTGAAGTGTAAAGGAAACTCCCCAAAGGAAGGTGACTCATAGAAATATCATTATTGCTGGTGGTGTCTCCAGTTGTCTTTCTGCACTCCCCTTCACAGTGGCACCGGGTGCCATGGCCGGCCTGAGGCTTCAGGGGCTGGCATCCTCCAAACTTTATCAACGCCGGCAGGATCGGCTCAGTGGCACAGGGTCGCTCCTGAGCAACAGGACAGATACAGCAGCTGGGATACATGGGTATGTCTCCGAGAGGAAGGGAATGGTATCGTTGAAGCATTTGCCAAGATTTGTTCATTTTTGGCTTTTTCTTTTTTATTTAAATGGAGCTTGACTGCGCACAGCCAGACAGGGTGAAGTCTGTTTATTTTCATTTCCAAGTAGCGTATGAAGGAAAGGACTTCCCTGACAAGGAAGCTTTCTGTTCTTAACAATAACAGGAAAGCAACCATGGAGAACCTTTCCCATTTTGAAGGACTGTACAAGATTCTTCAGACCCAACATTACTGCTAGTCTTGTTAATGGTGAAGTATTTATGTACTGTGGGAATAAAGAAATAGAGTGAAATGCAGTAGTTTTCCAGAATGCTGGTTGGATTTTGCTGTCTCTTGATCTTTAGGGTTCAGTAGTGCATTTCTCCATCTGTACTGTTAATAACAGGCTAGCTGATTTTTAGCTGTCATAAATAACTCCAGTGTGCCAGAAAATTAAGCTTCTAGTGTAGCTGCTTTTTGAGATTACTTAGGATGTGTCAAACAATGCTGCTTAAGTCTCTCCCCAGACAATTCTATTGCTTGATTTGAGCATTACTTTTTCTATGCTTCTGATTAAAATTTTAATTTTCTTCTCAGTTTTCACTGAAGTTAATTTTGGGCAGGAGAGAAATTAACAGGAATTAAATAAAACTTAATTTATTGTGTTTTGGGAGAATTCTGAGCAGCAGTGTGGGCTGCAAAGTCTGAGTCCCTGGGAAGAGCAGTGAGCATGCAGGAGAGAGATTTCCTAGCAGTCTGAGGCTTTGAGTTTTAGTCTCCTCTTAGCTGGAGGAAGACCTGGTGCTCGCTCGTAATTCAGCAATTGGGCTGGCTTCTCAGTTTGAACCCTGGATCCCTCACTAGAACTCCCACCTTCACACTCCTCCCGAGTCTTTCCTTTTTACCCTCTACCTTTTAGATAGTGGGTGAGTTCTCAATTTTTCCTATACAAAGTTGTGGGTGTATGAGAAGTTAGCATGGAGAGGAGTAAGAGGATAGTGAAAGAAATGTCARTGCCACTGAGAGGAGAGTATGCTGTTCAGGAAGAGTGAGAAGCATTATAAGGGGCTGGTGAGAGACGAGAAAATAAGCATCAAAAAATGGTGAAGGAACATAACAGTGACACTTAACAGAAAAGCAGAGTGTGAACTGAAGATGAGAAGCATGAGGAGATAAATGCTTGGGCATAGTCATCTTACATTTTCAAAATGTAATTTGCTTTCAGCTGTTTAACTGTTTAACTGTAACATGTAAAACTCATCTCTGCAGAGAGAAGGTAAAGGCACAATTTTTTTCTGTGTTAGCTGTGTACCTGCTCTCTGAATTTGTAAACATGACAGRTATTTTTTAAGCCTTGATTTTTAAAATCGGAGTTAAAAACACTATCTTAAGTAGAYGTAACTTAATGGAGGAGGAAAGCTCTTTTCTGAACAGTCATGTATGAAGTACTGTCAGCACTATACTAGTATAGCTTTGCAAGGGAGCTACGTTATTTCCAGTTTGCCTTCTATATCAGCTAGATTTAGGAGCTGGAGCTTGGTGTTTGGAAAATGCTTATCTGTGAGAGGTCTCCCTTTTTAAACTTACACTGTTAAGCGTTCTCTGTGAAGCTGCTGGAGGAGATGATCTGGGCTGTGCTGACATGTGTGCTGACAGTGATAGTTCTCCAGGCGTACTGCGCTGGACTTGGGCACTTCAGTAAGTCGCAGTCTGGGAAGACTGAAGTGTGGCTGGGAGCTAGCTCTGAAGCCGAGCACATCTAGAGTTACAGAGGTGGTGTTAGGTGGGGGAAACCTCAGGTGCTGATACTGTGTTGTGTTGGAGCAGACTGGCTGCATATTTTATATTGCTGTGGCGACACATGTACTTGCATATAAACTATATGCTGGCAGAATTTTTAATAAGGCCAGGCAGGATGGAAAGAAAAAACTTTTGCAGGTGCCAGAGTGATTTAGGGGGGAAATCTCTAGATATGTAAATTGAATATTTTCACATTGTAGTTCCTGAAGCAAAGAAAACATAAAGCCGCTTATTAAGGCTTCTTATTCAACAGATGGCAAAACCGAAGATTATAATCTGCTATGGAATTTTGCCTCCTGAGTGACTTGTATTTTATCCACAGTTTTTGAGCTACAGATAACTTTTGCTTCTACCTCAAAAGGTCCTGATAGTTTACATCCCTTCTTCAGGCAGAYGACTGGAATCCAAAAGCAGTGTTGTTACCAGTTGATGATAATTGTGAACACATTTGGGAATGATCTGTCTTATCAGTACCGGTAAACAACATCACAACGCAGATGTTTTAGCCCCTTTCAGATAATGGAGTGAGAGYGAGAGAAACACTTGTCTATTTGATAGAAATAGACATAGAAATGGTACATGCTTGAAAATCGAAGGCTATTTTTGGTGTCAGATGTATAATCTGTTTAAAACGTGTACACTTCTTGTTGATGTTTTCCCAGGTTGAGTGCACACTCTGCTAAATGTGTGTCRTCTTAAGTAATCATTGATGATAATATTGGAAATAAGCATTGCAGTCGGTTGAAAGGGAGTGCTGAATACCTGTTGCATAGGATGTTTTTCTGTGTGACTGCCAATGGGCTTTCATTGTTGCTGCTGCTGCTGGTTTCAGACATCTCCATGAGGGCTGTTGCCCCTGCACGCTAACCATGCAGACGTTGTACRCTGCTCTCAGCTGGAGCCTGTGAAGGAGTGGAATCTTTTTTACACCTCTGGCTCCCACAGATAGCAAATGGCTGTAGCTGGTAGGCCAAGGAGTGATGAGGAACTATAAACACTTTTCTCCATATTGTGCCTATAAAGCTGCATTTGTATGTTTTCCTTAATTTCCATTATCCTTGGAKAGTAAATGAAAAGTAAATGTGCTTACTTCTTTCAGAACTTGAGGGCTACATAGTCAAGGGAGATATGCTGAAAGAAACAATATTAACTTGTTGTTTAGCCAACTAAAAACTATTTAAATATGAAGTAAATGGAAAATACCATGCAAGCAGAAGGAGAAATTAAACTATGCRCATAGTATTATCAAATGCACAAGAAATCATACACTGACCAAATAGGATTTTTTTTCTCTGACATTTTATAAGAAGTTTAATAAAATTGCATGCTTTAATAACAAGTTTTAAAAATTATATAACCTGATAACGTCCCTTAAAACAAAGTTGAACCACTTTGAGAAAGCTTTCCAGAAAAAAAAGTGAGTTCAAGTGAAGAGATCTTGGAAAAATGGTAGGGGTAGTTGGCAGATATCTTTCAGTAGAAATTCATGAAATAATACACTTCCTCTTTCTTTTTTTCCTTTGTGTTGGTCATTATCTGTGAAATGAATCATAGTCCAGTATTGTTCCAGAAAGATATATATATATATTTTAAAATCTTTGTCAATGTTAAGGACTTAAAGCCATACACCCTTAACCATACTACAGGGTAGGTGGGAACCCCTCTCCAGAAGTGCTCTGATTTTTATCTTGGCTACTGGGAGTTAAGATATGCACAAGCCACGGTAGCTTTCTAGGTTATTGACTTTTCACTATCTTATACATATGTGTGTGYRCACACACATATATATATATACTACAAGTGACTATGTAAATCCTATTATATTGTGTTATTTTGTCTAAACAATAGTTTCTACTGGTGGACCATATAAGAATAAGATGTTTAATATACCAAATATATCTGAAACTACTATTTGTAGAAGGTAAATCCATATTGACTTTAGTGATATAAGGTGCAATGCTTTCAAATATTTCTACAGCAACTGTACCAGTGGCACAAAATAAGTCTCCTAATTAACTTCTACTCATATAAAGAATGTTGTTTTTTTCAGCTTGAGAGCAATGCTGATACTTTATAATAAATAGTTCTGAGAAGCCAAAGCATGAGGAACCCACTCCTAATTGTAATGGTAAATAATCTATTTATGTAAATTAAATATTTTAACAAAGACTATTAGTTAAAGTTATGGCATATAATGGAGAGAGATTGGAAAACGTGKTGTTCAAGCACTGGTATTTTGTTGGGTTTGCGCAGGACTGGAGAACTTCAGGATGTTTTGCTAGTTGTATTTTAATAGCCTTTCCTGTCTTTGTGTCATCAGCTTATTGTTAAAACAGAGGGGGATTTTGTATTTTACTGCATTTCATGCAAAAGATTACTAATTAGAATGCAAGTARCACTCCGTATTTGGGACTGTCCTTTGTGGGGAAGACTTGTATCTAAATATCTTATGGTTGACACAGTAGGCAGTCTTTCATGGTCATTATGAGCACGACCACCAAGAGGATGGTTTTGGTCTCACTCTTCCTCTCCCTGTGCTGCTGGCACAAGTGTTTGTGGAATCTGGTAGACTGGATCATAGAACTGCTCTGAATTAACMCTGTCCTCCCTCCCCCTTCCAGCCTCGGTGAATTTTAACAGTGATCCAGGTGAATGAATGCTTGCTCTGGCGGAAGGAAAAGGGCACATGGGTGTGTAGTTTTGGGAGATTATGAAACTGTAGCATATATGAAAGCAAAAGTCTGAAATGAATGTAAAGTCGTGCCTTTAGAGCAATGCTGAAGTGTCAAATTTTAGTTTGAGTGCAAAAGAGTAAAATGTCTTAAATAAAAATGGGTGCAAAGCCAYGCATGAAAAGACAGCGGAGAGGTAAAACTCAAGCTATGATTACCAAAGATTCACTGCTGCTGGTTCATGTTATAGAGAACACTAGGTCGGGGCCCCTATATGATTTAGTTGTCTCCTGTTCAGCTGTCCCCAACAAACTTTAGCTGTGATACAGCTGAGGCAGAGAACARTCATTTTATAAATACAAGCAGCAGCAGCATAACTATTTGTAAAATAGAAGGTGCCTGAACGGAAAGTTGACACTCCCCAAGCAGCTGCAAATTCACAGCTTCTCTAGAGGAAGGGAGGGGACAGCAGAGAAGGCAAGTGGGTTTTGCCTGGAAATACTTGACCATCTGAGCTTTTCTGTGTATTAGGAAGACAGTCCTGAGGATGCCTGTTGCATCAAAGATCATCTCTGTAGCTTTCCAGCTGCTCTTCATTCAACTGTGCTCTAGCACTGAGTATTTAGCACATGAAACTAGGTGAAAACTGGAACTTGAACCTTTTTTATGCAATTGTCTCATCTTATAAAACCGTAGCGTTTTGGTTCCAAAGACCTCAGTGGTGAACATCTATTTGGTTTGGTAGATGATACATTGTACTTTATTGTAATATGTTCTTATTTTCTTGACCATCTGTTTGCCAGCTTGCCCTGGAACATTTAATCATAAGAATTTTTTCTCTTTTTTGAATCCCACTTCTGAGACCTGCCTCAGAGCAGGTTTGCTGGCCAGCTGGTAATGACGAAGAGTGCTCTTATAGTCGATTAGCTTTGTTTCTAGCTGGTTGGAGTTGAATCCATTGTCACTGTCCTCCTACTTGGGAACAAAAGTTTTGGGCTGAAAGCTGGAGTACAGATTCTCTGTGCTAATGTGAGCAGCATTACTAATTGACCACTTGCTTGAGTGCGTGATAGGCATTTTGTACCTTTAYGTGTGTTTAGACTGTGTAATTTTGTGTACAGATTTTTCGTATAAATTTTTTCCCAAACTAGTAGTTTCTCTCATGTATGATTAACAAGTCWCAATTACTAGCTCATTTGCAGTACGGCATTTCTTGGACAACTCAGGCTGTATCACAGTCATCTTTCTTATAACCTTTATGGAAATCTTGTCTGCATCAACCAAGTTCTTCTAGCTCAAACATATTTTGTTTTCCATTTCCAAATCTTGGAAGTCTTTGTACTATACTTTTTAGCAAAATTGTTACTGACATTTTATTATGCATCACAGCCTTTTTGTTATAACGGTACTGGAATGTCTTGAATAAACTTCTGTAGCTAGGAGTTGGATCTTTTGCATCGTTGTGTACATGCTTTGTGCATAAGAGTAAATAAACTCTTGGGACTCCTGACATTTTCCTGCTCTAACAGGTGGGWGAGGCAAATGAATTTTCTGAGTTACACATTAAATCCAGAGTTGTACTTTCTGCTAACAGAAGAAAGTGAGAACATAGAATATTAGCGCTTTTGACTTTCATTGGCAATTTTAACTTCCTAATAGACTTTGTATTGTATAGAAGTTAAGGTTTGCTGTTGGGTTATTCTGTCTCGACAGCCCTCAAATACTGTTCTCGGATCTGAGGCTCCTGACAGCCTTATTCTTATGAATCAGCCCSTACATCTTCAAGATGGTTCTTGCCARCACAGCCATTTGACTCTTGGCAGGATCTCTCCCAGGATAAATATGTTCAATAGAGTTTGGTATAAACTGTCGCACTAGTGAACCTGCACCTGCGCTCTTTCATACAGAGGAACATGGCTTTTCAGATTGCAGGCTGGTATTGCATACTGCAGCTGTCTAATGCCAAAGCTGTASTGGTTCTGCTCTTGCAGAATTAAATCAGCAGGTAGTTGGTCAATGGCAATGATGGGTACTGTTCTCCAGCTGTTGTTGAAGTGCACTTTTAATAAGTTCAGGATTTTTTTAAAAAGTTAATTTCATGTTTATAAACAACAACAAAAAAGCAGTAGATCATGCTTTGCTGTTAGTGTGTGGAGCAGAATACCTGCTATTATGTAGAAACCTGTGAGACTCATTGAAATGATTTTTCCTGTTTTTTCCATAACCCAGAGTAGCTTTTTCACTGATGTTAACATCAGGCTTTCTTAATCATGGCCACATTGGTTAGCTCAAGTCCTGGAGTTCAGGCACCAGATTCTTCAAGCGGGAACATATGTTTGTTGGAGAGATTATATTTTGAAGTTCTGGTGCACATTTGGTGTATGATTTAACTGAAAGTGGTGATTGAAAATGAAGCTGATTAGATTAAAGGAAAGACCTCTGGGCTTTGCTGCAAGCACAAATGTTTTTGTGTTTACCTATTCCTTTGCTCCTTGGCAGGATAGAAATGTTTCTTTAACCCGTGGTCCCTAGTTCATAAAGTTACGTGATTTCCTGTTTGTCCATAGTTCTGGTTCATGTCCAGGTTTAAAGCTCCCTCATACTGCAGTGAGGTAACAAGTTATAATAGCTTTTATGAAATCAGTACTCTGTTCTTGACCTCAGAACCTATTACCGCCCCCCCCACCCTGCTCTTTGTCACCCTTGGAATTGCCGGGGCGGAAGGAAGGCGTGTTTGCACTGAGCGCTCACTCCAGGTCACAGGCCAGCATATCGGTGCAGGTGTGATGCAGCCGGCTGAGCGGAGCCAGCTGCGGCACCGGCCTGGTTTTGCTGTCTCTGGAGTAGGGGGCTGCTGCCAGTGTTGCTGCCTGCCCATTCTAGTTCTGCTCTGAGCACATGACGCTGGAGTGCAAACTGTGGTGTGGTTTTGTAAGAATGCCTCTGACCGGAGGGGAGAGAAGCTTCTGCTACTGAAACGTGCGTATTGAGTTAGTATCATGAAAGAGGTGTGGAAAATAGGATGTTGGGTTGCAGAATCACACTAACAAAGGAATTTCAACGCTTTACTACAATTAAAGGTCTTTACTCTTTGACATTGAACAATGATGGTTCTGATTTCTATTTCAAAGTGTGTACAAAGAACCAGTTTAAATAGATTTGTATATAAAAAGAAAGAAGAACTATTTTACACCAAGCCTTCTTTTGTTTTCTATATATTATGTAGTTCAGGAAAACTATTGTACAAATATTCCAGTGACTTCAATAAGCTGGACCTTTTTTATTCTTCCATGTATAAAGCTGCTATCTTTCCAGTAGTGTAGAGTTCAGAGGTAGCTCAGAAGGCATAAGATAGTCTTTCTATATTCARAAGTGGAACAGTATTGAATTTTCATATTATTGGATATTTTGGAGGTTAAAGAACTGATCCCAACAGGAAACAGAGACTCTTTCCTTAGCATATATTTTCCTCCCTATTTGGATATGTGATACAGGATTTTAAAATGGCATTCTGCTAATATATACAGAACTTAGATTACTGTGACAGCAAGTATGAAAGTTTTGTGGAAGAGGTTAAGGTCATTCCATATTTTAGGGGAGAAAGAGGAAACAGTCCTTTGCAAGATTTCAAGTGTGGCTTTGGGTTTTTTTTTTTAGCCTCACTTTCTGAGGAAATGAAGCTGATGTATTTGCCCAGCCAGCCAGGGAGACTTCTCTCTTCCGTTACCTTTTTAACTTGTTGCCAGTCTCAGCTAATTTGTCAGGAAGGCAGAGGCGTTGGACGTGATTAAGTTCCTATGAATYTTGTGCACATAAGCTGATGGGTAGAGGGGAAAGGCCCCATTAATCCTTTCAGTGAAGGGAGACTGCAGCGTGAGATCAGTGCTTACTACACCTCAGAGAAACCTCACCGGAGCACATCCCRAGACCAGAAATCCAGAGAAGTCAGGATTCATTGGATTTGCTGCTCTCAGCACTACTGGTTTAGTTTAAGTAGTGGATATTTGGTATGTGCTATGAGCAAGATGGCATAATGGCATTCATTGGTGAAGTGAAGGGACTGGTGAAACGGTCAAAAATGTGCCATGGGTAAGTCTGCCACATGAGTTCATTCCGCCACAAGGGYGCTGCCTCCCCTGTGTGAGTTGTAAGAACATTATTTCTAACTGATGTCAGCGCTGAGATGACTCATTCACTGTTCTTTTTTCAAGTAAAAGGGAGTTAAAAGCAATAGAAATGTTGTGTTCATTGATGTTGGGGCAGTTTGGAGGATAGGGGTATACTCATGTGACTGGCTGTAACATTGCTCACGATCTTTCTCTTGTCTTCGTTCCAGTAATATGTCTGATGCTCTTGCAAATGCAGTATGTGAACGCTGCCAGGCTCGATTTGATCCTGCAGAGAGGATTGTGAACAGCAATGGGGAGCTCTATCATGAAAACTGCTTTGTCTGTGCCCAGTGTTTTCGTCAGTTCCCAGATGGACTCTTTTATGAGGTGAGACCCCGGTAGTTATAAACCTATGGAAAGCTGTTTGACTAATTGTATTATAAGCCCTATCCCATATGATGCTGACTGTCTTGGGCTCTTAACCAGTCTATAAAACTGAAGGTACTCAGTGTCTCTCAGGATTAAGTGTCATTCTTTGTCAACTTCATTTGCTTCTCTCTGCCTGTCTCTCCCAAGTTAAATGGATGTGCCCAAGAGAATAGATGTTTCAATTAAATGCAAGGTCCATAGCGCCCCACAGCTTGTGAGTGTAAGCCGTGAGCTGAAAAGTTGTCAGTGTACCCAGAAAGATTAAAAAGGGAGTCTCTTTCCTTTTCCTAACTCCGGCTGGTTTGAGCAAGTATAAGTGACATCTTTAAAATTGTATCAGGAAGCTGGCTGTGACGGATCTGAAAAATATAGAGGGGGAAAAATGAGGAAGGTAAYTTTAGGGATTTTCCTACTTTCTCCATCTTGTACAATTGCCTGTTCTTTTTTGTTAGAAAAAGAACAGGAAAGGATCTTCTGACATATAAGCCTGTAAAACCTGGAATGTATCAGTCTCGTGACAGAGATGTCACAAAGCTGTTTTCCAACTGTACGACTGACATATTTTGTATCAAAACTTGTTAGTGATTCCTCTTCCACTTCTTTTAGGAATGTGTAGCAGAAGAATTTGAGGCAGGTGACATGGCAGATGACATACACAGACTTCCTCTTGTCGTGGAGCCGAGTCAAATGGCTTCTTAACTCTATGCTAGTCCTACACTGTCAACACAGTGCACTCCTCTGTTTTTTGCCTTCTCCTGGGTTAAATAGCCTTTTCTGCTTTTCTTTGCATTTCTTAATTAAAATCAACCATAAAATTGTTTTATTGTTTGGTGKTTTTTTTTAAATGTATTGTGTTATTCCCCATAGAGAATTGCAGCTAGCTAGTTGAGCAGTCAGAAGGAGATTTTGTGAAGCTGTTTTCTGTTCAAGTTTGTCATCTCATATTTTCTTTTGATCTATCTAATTCCTTCTGGTGCGATCAATCCAAAACCGTGTTAGCAGATCAGTTGTCTCATCCAAGGTATCCAGGCAAATAGAAATTATTCAAAACTGAAATATGGCATAACAGGAAAGTAGATAATCTGAATAAAAAATACATTTTAAGACATATGCTAGTATACATCTGAATGTTAAAACCGAGAGGCAAAGCAAGCAGAAATCTGGAAAAATAATATTTCATGTGATTTCATTAACTTTTCTGTGTTATACAACCTGAATATTCTGCGACATGCTTTCATAAGTCTGCAGTTCGGATTTTATTTGGCTTGAACATGCCCTGTTTTTTAGGGGATTTTGGTTTCATGTGTATCTGTATGAGCCCACGCATGCTTGATCTCTCTCCCGAGTTGTACCTGTATCCTGGGCATTTACAGTTGCAGGCATAAATATGGCTCTAATGGAGTACCTACATGTGAGAACTAGAGATAGGTTTGAAAGTTATCTAATATAATAGGGTTTACATCCATTTTTCCATTCAGTGTAAGCAGAACTAATCACAATACTTATGRGTGCATACGGTGTATAAGGGAAGAGAAATATCTCCATTAAAAAGCAAGAAATTAAGTGAACTTACGGCAGAAATGAATTGTCATCTTTCTTGCAGATTTAATTTCTTTGCCCTAACCCTGCATTGCTAGCATTTTGAGGGGTTTCCCACTTAGTGTGTGAGAGAGAAAAGGGAAACTATCTGCATAAGAGGTGTTTGAGAAAGAAAACAGAAGATATTTTTTCATATTTTATTACAAATAAGTGAATTCTTGGCTTTTTTCTTTTTTTTTAGATATTTTGTACCAAACTTTTCCAATTGTGCAACTAAAATTGGTGAAGTTGTTTAAAAACGGGGTTTAAATCTTTTTACAGAACGTGTGCAAGCATGTATTTTGAATACCAMGTTATTTTAAACATGGTTCATTCTTAATTTGCAGTGAGTTTTAGCCTTACACAGGATGAATATTTCTGAATTACACAAAAAAATAAAGCAAAAAATTAAATTAAAGCAAACTGTAGGAAAAGGACTTTGGACTCTTTGAGGTTTTTATTCTCTTATAGCAGTGTTGCCATTGATTTAACTATTTGCTAAGCARATTCACCATGAGGTTGAAACCATATCTAAAAAGTAAATTTTATTTGATAAAATCTTTGGGAGTTTAAAACAGGTGAGAGGGGGATTAGAACCGAAAATGCTTGACTGACCTTGACCAACTGGTTATTTCAACCAAAAAATAATACCGAACTATCAGAACCTAGAGGATCTCGCTGATTCATGAGGGCTTTTCTYTCTTGTTTCATTCACAGTTTGAAGGTCGGAAATATTGCGAGCACGACTTTCAGATGCTGTTTGCCCCTTGCTGCGGGGAATGCGGTAAGATTTCCAAATACAAATCTATACAGCCTCATACAGCTGTGGATTTATCACGATGTTAAGTGGGAGTGGCCCTTCTTTTAGCRTTGTCTTCCTTTCAACTTGTGCATCCATGTCAGTGCAACAGGGCTATAGCTGCACAGCTGTGAAGTCCTCCCATCATTGCAGTGACATCCAGCCTTGTGTTGGGCTTGTTGTGGTATGTTAAGGAGCAGGAACTCTGGATAGAAACAGAGCATGATATCGGCAGTAATTTAGTCTATTCTGGTTGTGGGAAGAACTGTTTCTTCCAAAGTTAGAGTATAGTAGTTCCTGTGGAACTAAAAGGAAAGAATGGTGAAGGGCACCAGATTTTCGATACAACAACTCTGTGTATGCATCTAAGCATGTTGCTTTCCTTTTGTAGGTGAGTTCATCATTGGGCGTGTTATCAAGGCAATGAATAATAACTGGCACCCAGAATGTTTCCGTTGTGAGCTCTGCGATGTGGCCCTCGCTGACCTGGGTTTTGTGAAGAATGCTGGCAGGTAAGAGAGAGCAGGAGCTCGAACGCTTTTGTCAGTATGTTGTTGATATAGTAGTGAGAAGTTGAGAGTGGTCAGTTGGTTGTAAACTTGGAGGTGAAGCTTGTAAAGATGCAGAAGAAGCTTTAAGGAATAAACAATTAGAAAATGAAAAACAAGAATGGTATTCTTCGTCCAGTGAACTAGGTAGAAASCAGAAACTCAAATTTTAGTAGTTTGTGAATGGGTTCTGGAGTAGAAAGGGATTTTAGGCAAAATGCTAGATAGTAGGTGAGAAACAGAGTGATTATGTGATCCTGGGCAGACTGCTTATCAAGTAAGCTGCTGAGTAGGAAATCAAGGCATAGCAAAAGACCAAGAGTATAACACTAGTTTACATTTACTAGATTACAGTAAAACATATTCAGTATAAGATTCCTGTGGTCCTCATAAACCATTTGTTTTATATACAGAAATATAAAAACAAGTCCTAAAGTTTGATTAATGCATTTAATTGAGAAGTAAGTAATTAAAAACATAAAAGGATACTTGTACAAAAGCACATCATGATAAGAAAATAAAACAATCCAGCAGTTAGCATTCACTGTTTCATGATTCATAGTTAACGTCAGGCTTTCATATGTCTTGAGCAAAGCCTAGTCATATCCTGGAGTCTGTGTTCTCACTGAATGGTGAAAAGGGACAGGAAGGAAAAGGAAAGATTACATATTGGTACCCTGTCCAGCAGATTGCCCTCTCTAACTCCCTTTTCTGTTCAATTCTTCATGCAACTTCTGTGCCTTAGATTTTAGAGGTGGGCTTAATAGGTTTTTTTTTTTTTTTTTGACACCTAAGATTTTTAGATTGGGCTGTTTTCCTAGCACTTAGGGCAGTTTCTAGGTGTTTTGGGGGAAGCAGCCTGGATTGCAGCAATGCAAGCAAGATAAAGTATGTTTGATTTTGTAACTTACGGACCAGACCTGAAAGGTAAGATCTCATTCCTAAAGCATAGAAAAGGGATTTGTGCACATGCGTGTGTCTATACATAAAAAATATAACCCACTTATCATGATTTCCAGTAACATGTATCTCCATAGCACAGAAGTATTCTTCTAGAAAATATTACTGGAAACTCTGGGGATCTTTTTCCCATTCCTCATAGTACCTCATGATCTCTCCTTCCCTGGTGTGCCCCCCATTCACAGATGTATTTCTCTGGATGCAGTTTGTATCAGTGAGGATAGTTAAGATGATGTCTAACCTACTTTATCTGCAGCAAATTCATAGTCTTGCTAAATAAGTGACAGAAATTACATAATAATAAAACACCTCAAAGACAGGAATCTCTTCTGGGCAAACTGGGCTCCACTTCTTCATATGCTCACTTTTCACCTTTGCAAATGCTGTATTCCTAAACAGCCCTTTTCCATTCTTTCCATTCTTTCTTTAGTTTGAGGTTTATCAGGATATCTGATATGTTGCAGGGAACTACATAAAAGAGGCTCTGTAGTAAAGGCTGCCTGGCCTCTGTCTGCAAAAAGTCTTCAGGCCATGGCAAAGAACAGATAGAAAAGGTAGTGTGATGTTTATTGCTCGTCTCCAGCAATAAATGCTGGCAAGCAGTCTAACAATTGTGACTCCTATCTTAATTCCAGTCCTGGTTGGGTGCATTGCAGCATTTTGCTTTTTTTTTTTTTCCTTGCCAAAATTTAGCACCAATTTTCTGTCTACTATGTCTAAATGCTTTGAATTTGCTGAATTGAACTAGAGGTGCTACTATACTGTCTGTTCAGGCGGGTCTACCTCAGGAATGGATCTCTACTGCTGGCATGATACAGAATATTAAAGTAGGCTGTATGCTTGAGGCAGAGGCATTACTGAATATTTTTAGGGGGTGAATTTTATTTCTAAGAACCAGGTGTCCATTTAAGTGCCTCTTTGATCCCTTCCCAATTCTTCAGTATCCAGCCGTCAGTGTCACGTCTTTGAAATCAGTTGGGCTATTATTGTACTTCTGTTTGCCGTTTCAGTGGGACAAGAACATGTGATCTCTGTTGTCAGAGGTGTTCTTCCTAATTGTAGTCCCCCCAAACTTCCCTCCTCAGGAATGAGTTTGACTCTGAGTGGCCTGCTCTCTCGGCTGGTTTTGATGGAATAGTGTTCTTATGTGGAAGCAGTGGCAAGAATTATGTTCACAGTTCAGATTTGGCACTTAGTGAGCTTTCGTTTGTCTTACCCTCATACGTYTGAGGCAACATTACAGTCCTTTTACCACAAAACAGATTGCACAAAGCCTCACGGAATTTCTCCGCTACAAAAAAATACATGACTGGGTCAAGGGCACCGTTCAGACTGGTGAGGCAGGAAGTAATGCGGTTACCGAGTGCTAGAATACGCTGTGTTTCACAGGAAGTCTTGGTCCCATCATAATGCAGAATATAAATGTAGCGATTGACATGATAAGGTACAAAGCAAATCAGAAAGATGACTAGGACCATGATGATCATTTTGATTGCTTTTTCCTTTAGGTGTTTCTCGACTCTGTTCCCACTCTTCAGGCTTCGGATGATTAATAAGTAGCAAGTCACTGTAGTAACAAATGGGAAGGTGAATGCCACCGCTAAGGACACAAGAGCGTGACGTGATGCCTTTTCTCTGTAGAGCTGCAGGCAGACTGTTGCGTTGTTCACCTCTGCTGTCTGCACGCTGATCAGCAGGGGTGCCATTGCAACGGCAACTATAACCCATAGAAAGGCACACGCCAAATGGGCATAGAGAGACCTGCGGAGCTTGATAGACTTCACAGGGTGCACAATGGCTAGGAAACGGTCAACACTGATACACATAAGGAAGTAGATGCTGGCATACATGTTGAGGTAAAAAARAAAGCCCGTGAGTCTGCATGGGATCTCACCAAATGGCCAATGATTACCAGAAAAATGGTACACCAGCCGGGTGGGAAGTACCAGCACAAAGGACAGGTCGGCCACAGCAAGATGCATCAGGAAAATGTTGGCAGGTGTGCCTGACTTTTGGTCTCGGATGAAGAGCCAAAGAGCTAGGGCATTGCCAACAAAGGCCAGGATGAAGTCCAGGAAATAGAAAGTGGCAAAAAGGATGTTCTCCAGATGTGTTTCTTTGCCACATTGCTCTGAAGTTGTCAAAGAGAAATTTGATTGGTTTGAGCAATTGAAGAGCAGGCTTGAGGGATCTGCTGGGCCATTCATTCTTCACAACAGGTTTGGAGCACAAAGCAGAAACCTGAAAGAATTGAGACAATATCTTACAAAAGAGCCTGGTTTTGTGGAGAGAAACCCATGGGAATCTGCGATGTTTGCTGATACTGGTATTTAATAAGAGAGGTCAGTCTCAGTTATAACACTTACCTTAAAATTCTGAATATCTTTGGCTCAGCTGGGTTTTCCAGACCATTAATTCCTGTTGAAGGAACCACTATGAAGAGTTAGCTAGCTGGTTATGAACTTATGTCCAGGCTGTGCTGAGACCTGTTGGATGACAGAGTAGTTAAATGCTCATGTATTATGTTTATGGAAAAATGGAAGTGGGTACTATATGTCTAGCTAGAAAGTAATTGCTATGTTTAATTTTGAAATGCTGGGTTAGGACTGAAGAGCTCCAAATGAATCGGCTTCTCTGAATACAGATATCTGTTGTAAGACGACCTTGTTTAGAATATCTGTCTTGTTCCTAGAAGGGATGTAGGACAGGTCTGGTATTGGAGTCATTAAAAATGTTTCAAAGTGGAGGTTTCCTGAAAATCTACAGTGAGAATTATTTTAGTCTGAAGTCCTGTATTTAAGGCAAACACTTTTAGGTGCAGTAGCAGAGAAAGCTTTTCAGATGGGGGTAGCAGCATCTGATTTGAACAGCAAAACACACTTGGAAAAGGTTACTAGTTATGCCCATGCTGTTGGTTGTTGTCAGAGAGTCATCCCTCTCTACAGCTTTCCTCCTCTCCCAACATGACCATCTCTCTCCCTCAGAAGCGCCTGAGCTCCACTGTAGCTTATCCAGGGGCTTTTTCAAGTAGCAGCGTAGTAAAACTGGACATACTTTTGCTACTCTCGTTGTTTCCTGCAGGGTCCTGAACAGCATCAACTAAGTGATTAGACTTTCTGGGCACCTACCACAGCTTCGTACGCATTTATCATCTCTCAGTATAGGCAGCAGGGAAAGGCAGGTGGTCTGAATCTGCGGTACCGTCCCTGTTTCTTGGTTTCCTGAGAGGTGTATCAGTATTCACAGCAATACTTCATTACGCTCATAATTTCTTTTGTACTGATTGACCGTTACTTCATAATGTTCAGTGCATTTTTAAAGGATACGTAGCTAAGGAAGCTGAAAAAAGCTGAAACAGAGGAAACGTACAAAAAAGCAGAGAGCTGGAGTGCATTGTAGAGATCGCAACGGCAGTGTCAAGGGAAACTGGATTTGAAAATGCTTGGAAAAAAATACTGAAGTAATGATAGCAAAAGACAACAAGAATGTCCATTTGGCTTGGCCACTTGTTTTTTGTCTAGGAAAACTATGACATATCTGTTTTTTCCTTTGACATATTTGTCAGCAATGAAAATGTCTGTAAAGTGTTTTTTCTTTAAGATCAGCTTGCTCCCTTTCCCTCTGCTGATGTTGAGATTTTAAGATAGTTACTGATATTGTAACACAAAAATTTCAGTCTCGGCCAGAAGCTACTCTGTGTGCTGAAATCTTACATCGTTAGGCAGTTGATCTGAGGCGGTAGGCAGTGCATCCAGCTTCCCAACAGAACTTTTTATTCAGATATCTGTAGACATTGGTGGCTGATTGAGAAATGAAATTGAAATGGCTGGTTAGGAACAGACCAGTAATACGGCAAAGGGAAACAAAATTCCAAGGTAATTCCCATCTTTTGTTTGGCTGCTGTCACTTTCAGGTGGACAGAAAATGATAGCAGCTAGAGATGAATACACGCTGGACAACTTCTGCTTAGTTCACAGCCAAAGAGACAAAAGTCGACAGAAGGGAGGAGAACGAATGAAATTCAGAAGCTGAAATTCCTTCATGTGGCCACAGAGGGTCCTTCTTACTTCATGCATTGCTTATATATGCTGCATGTTTATGGCACAAAAAAGACTCGAGTTTTGAGTGTATGGGTACTTGCTGTCTGCTGCTAGCTGCATGCTTCCTTGTCGTCCTAGAGATGGCAACATACTGTTACCTTGGAGTTACTAAAGTGTGTATGCAAGGGAGACTGTACAGCCCTTTTTCTGAAGGTCATCTAATTCTATAAAAATACACCTCAACTCTTCAGCTACTCAGTTCCCATTGCTTACATGCACAAAAGGAAAATTAGTTCTTGCTCTTTTCTGCATGAATTTTCTGGATTTACAGAGGACCCTGCAATTGTTGTTCCTAGTGTTTATTTGTCCCTTAAAAAGTAAAATCTACAAGTATTTTTGAACACAAGAGTTTGAAATTTCTATGTGATGGTAACACTGAATACTTCAGTACATGTCTTCCCTGGATGGAATTAGTTTGAATCTGTATTCTTCTATTACATACCAAAGGAGGAACAGGCAGAGACCATACCTTTTTACTGGCCGTTGATTTACAATGGTACCTACTACTTGAAGTTCTGGCTAGATGGTCTTTTTTGTGACAAACAGTTTGTTGAAATATTTTTCTCATCTGCAAAAAAATAGAAGGAGGTGATCCTCATGCACATGCACACCTGTCAGATCTATACCTGGTTGAGACACCACTGAAAAAAGAGCAAATGCTGGATGGCACAAGCTTAAAAAGCTGAGGCAAGGCTGGTCTTGTGGACCAGACAGGGATGTCTTTTGCCTTGATGATAGTGACTTAAATCATTCCAAGAGGTGAAGCAGTAAGCAGAGATTTCTTCCCTGTTTCCAAGCTAAATATTAGGGGTTTAAGCAGTCTGAAACATTCTGTCAGAGTTCTCTCTCTGAACACGTTTTCACGGCAAAATACTGTAGGACAGAGGGGAAAGGAGGATGTGAGGGATATCCAGAAGTCCAGTGGATCAGTGACAAGAAGAGGAAGGCTTTAAACAGATGAAAAATGTAAACAGATTCTGTCTTTTAAAATGAATGTCTTCATGGGAGAGCTGCTGTTACCTCATTTACTTTTGAGAGGAAGATGGAGGGAGATATTCTTCATTGTCTTGTCAGCAATGATAGAAAAGAGAAATGAGTCTCTGTCTAATTTTGCTTAAGTTTTAAACTAGAAGGAAATTTTGATCAAATTTTTTGTTTTCTTTACAATTCTGTTAATCATAGCATAGTGCTTGACTGGTTCAGAGAAAAAGCTGATGTATTGCTGGAATTAAATGTTGAACTGGTTTTCAGAATTGAAGTATTGCCAACAAAAAGCTACCAAGAGTAATAATTGTTTGTATATCTGTAACTGTAGTCAGTATGGAAAGCCCTTTGTTATTATTTAAAGTTGCAGTTCTCTTTTGTGTGTTTCTAACCTACCAATTTAAAATGAATGTGTTTACTTTTAGGCTTTTTGTTTC
The DNA here is from genome assembly GCF_003343035.1 of Apteryx rowi. Taxonomy (NCBI): domain Eukaryota; kingdom Metazoa; phylum Chordata; class Aves; order Apterygiformes; family Apterygidae; genus Apteryx; species Apteryx rowi. Next base: position 3,218,833 of record NW_020450772.1, read on the forward strand.
TTTTTCATTTGATAGGCTTACAAGAAAGCACATTCTAAGTCCTTAAAAAGCTTGTTATGCTAGTCTGTATGAAAGCTCAGAGCAACCTAGAAACTTTCCCAAATATCCAAGACGTGTAGTTTGTGCTCATAGCTATATGGTGCAAGCGGCTTTGACCCCACAGACAGAACAACTCCTGTAGGAGTCTGGCTCGCTGTCCCCTATTTTCCGCTTGGATTGCGCTCTTGGGATTGTGCGAATATTTAGTGATTTCCGTATTGCTGAACAGAGTGCTATTATCCCAGGCCTCCCAGGGCTGGGCTGCAGGAGGCACATCACTGCTCATTTGAAATGCGTGCACACCGACCGTGTTTTATGGCCCTGTTTCTCCTCTGCTCCGAAACAAGCAAGGTATCAATCCACAAGGCTGTCRGGATAGACACGGTTACCCTAGCTAATTTAGGCAGTTTTGTTCTTAGGCCCACTGTAGATAAATTTGAAGTATATGTTAAGGTTTTCAGAGTTTCCTGTTCTTACTCCCAGCTAGAGGAGTTTCTGGTTTGGGAATATGTTTGCTTGTGCGCTTTTAGGATTATGGCTGTAGTGCTTTGTCGAATGGGAATGTTTCCTATCTTTCACTAAAGTATTTTTCATCAGAAATAGTCCACTTCTGACCAAAACCATTCTCTTGAAAATCACTCCCTGCTGAGCCTCCCAGCCCTCAGCGGGGAATACTGGTTTCTTGTGAACACCAGAGCGGCGTCAGAGAGTGCTAGTCACAGTATATGACGGTCTGCTTTCCTGGCACAGATGGATGGACATTAAGTACAGAAGTTTAAAAACTTTTATGTTTTGGAGGAGTGAAGTAAAGCAGAGTGAGAATAGCAAAATTATTCTTTGAACTTTTAAAAATGCTGCTGCTTCTTAGTTTCGAATATTTCCATTACGTTTGTCAGCCTGTCTGTGTGTGTCTTGCCGCCTCCCTGACACCAGCCGGAACCAGTGCAGCTGGCAAAGCTCCTTTGCTACTCTCCCAACAGAAGGTCGTCTCTTACCTGTTTACGGTGCAGTCCTGCAGGAGGAGTGTAGGGTCCTTCCGGGGAAAACCTCAGGGAACTCCTCCTGATGACAGCAAACCAAAAAGAAGCAGCAACGGTGAAAACAGTGAGATGATCCCAAAAGAGCGCACAGACGCAGACTCAGTGAGGGTGGAGAAGGGACCCCCTCTATATAGTGTCCTGCTAGCTCTGATAGCGCGCTATCAGCTCAGTCGCACGAGAGAGCAGGGGAGAGGACACCCCAGCGCTGAAGAGCAGTCTTCATTCCAGCTGAGCCCTTGGCACGGGGAAGCTGCTGCTGTTACAAATATGTGTATGCTCTATGAATATTCCTGTGTTCATGGTGCTTAGTGAAGGCTGCTGCTGAGCTCCCAGCTCTTAACACAGACTCCTTGGAGTCCTCTGATGATTTTGGGAGAGTGGGGAGAAGCATTGTTCGGGGGGAGTCTGGTATTAATAGACACAACAGAACATTTCAGAATGGGATAATTCCATACTGGTGGCAGTGGGGAGGGGGAGAGGGAGGGGGCGGCTGCTATGGTAACAGCTCAGCCTGTCCAACACTTCCCGTTGCGAGCAATAGAGGAGGGTCTATGGGACAGCGGAGAGGGTTTCTCAGTGGGGAGGGGTTGATAATGGTTTATCAGTGCAAATGGCTGAAGGCCCCTTATTCAGCTGAATGAGAGGGGTCTCTTTCAGGACACTTGCTTCAGGGTCCCTGCGTCCTGCCCTGTATAATTAGTCTCCATTTGACAGTGCTGAATAAAATTGATGCCTTTATGCTGAGATGAGCCCAGCTGCATGTTTCTTTATAATGGGGTGCTGTCTGCTTTTTCTGGGCTCCGTCTGGGAGGACAGTAGTTTCAGCCCTGGAGAGAGACTCTTGCTGACGGGAGGACTCAAGAAGTGGAGAGAATAATAATGATACTTAGCACTTAGACAGGCGCCTGCCAGCTGAGGGTCATAAATGTTTGAGGTCTCATAACAATATCTGTGTTGTATTCTTATCCCCGTTTTACAGATCTAAGGGTGATTCATCACAACAGAATTTTGGAAGGGACCCTGCAATGAGCCCACTACTTTAGCCGTAAATCTACCCTTTCCTTTTTAATTTTTCCTTTTGCCTGGTGTCTTTTGAGAATAACCTGTAAATCTCAGTTTCACATAGGATGTAGTGAAAGGAATTAAGCAGGCTTGTCTGTTTTGTGACAAACCTGCAGAAGTCATTCCATTGTCATTTTTATTTTAGCATAATTTCTTCCCAGCCCGCAGCATTGCTGCCAGAGGGGTAGGTAACTAAACTGAACAGGTTCCCCTCAGAGCTCCTAAATATTGGGATAGAACTGGTGGATTCCTCCAGCCTTTTCAGAAGTCTCTTTTATGTCTTTGCCCAAACTACTGCCAGAAATTTGGCTTGTGTGCCTGTACAGAGCTGTGCTTGTTGTTTGTTCTAGAACATGAGAGAGAAACATAGTTATGTTTCATGAAATTGTGTACTCCTTTATTTTCTTTGACTTATAACAAAAGGGGTTTTTGGACAGAGGACCTGAAATTCAGGTATCTCTTGTTTGTCCTAGCTATCAAAGACTAAGAAATCCAGCTGTAGTAGAGGCATTCTAGCACTGTGCTTTGGTTTGTTTTTTATTATCTCTTCTCGACTCCCCCCATTGCTGTAAAACCTCCACTATGGCAGGATTCCATAGTTATTAATAGGGAGAGGATGTTGCCACTTTTTTCCTTGCCTGTCTCTCAAAAAAGACCTAGCAGAACTGGAAAGGTTACGTAGAAGAATGACAAGTGATTGTAGACATGGAACACTTCCCAGTGAGGAACAACTAAACAGACAAGGATTTGTCAGCCTGAGGAAGGGAAGACTGAAACAAGATGTGACAGAGATCTGTAAATCTTGAGTGGCATGAAAAAGATGACTATTGATTAAGTGTTTATTATCACCTCTAATACAAGAACTAGAAGACCTAAAGTCAGCAGATAGAAAACAAATAAAAGGGGAAACCTCTTCATGCATTGTGTAGTTGAGATGTTTGCTTTTTGCTGTAGTATGCTGTGGATGCCAGAAGTTTATATAGATTACAATATGATTAGACAAATCTATGGAAAATAATCATCAAGGGATAGGAAATACAAATACTCTGGTTCATAAAGCACGCAGTATAGATCAGTGAATGCTAGGGGAGTATTCAAAGGAGGTATAACTCTGTGCCTGCTCTGTCTATGTATTCTTTCCTGTGCAACCTGTGTTAAAGACAGGACACTAAATTAAATGATGTTTAATTTGATCTGACAAGACACTTTTGGTGTTACTTAAAGTACATTGTTTTGGGGGGAAGACTTTACTAATGTTATCCTTGCTTTCCTTTGTTCAACCAGGCATCTGTGCAGGCCATGCCATAACCGTGAGAAAGCTAAGGGACTGGGAAAGTACATCTGTCAGAAGTGCCACCTGATAATTGATGAGCAGCCTCTGATGTTTAGGAATGATTCCTACCATCCAGATCACTTCAACTGCACCCACTGTGGGTATGTTCTCATATTCTAATCCCTGACAACAAAAGAGTTAGACAAACAATATAGTCAGTAATACAGTCCTTTCCAAGGCTTAAACTTTACTGCCTTCACATTGTCAAACAGAAATTCTATGAGAAAAATGAAAAGGATTTGGGAAAACATGGAAGAATTGTTTGATTTTGCTATTTGATGTTCTTCTATGTTAAGCTTGAATAACACCATTTTATACTGATGGTGAAAACAGTTCCTTGGCATGAACTTACCTCAAAGGCTATATAGTGGTGCTATAGTGGTGTCCAAACACAGCTGTTGACAGAGTATTCAAAATAGTTTGACTTTGCATTTCTGTTTAGAAAAAATGATTTGGGGAGCTGTGTGTCTGTCTGTCTGTCTGGTGCAATCCAGTACAGAACTGATACCTGTCTGAGTTACTTCTCACGAAGGCGGTATAATTGGAGCACAGTACTCCCCTAGGATGGGTAACTGCTGAGGAATAAGGTAAATTGTTCTGTGCTGAGCACTGCTAGAATGGTCCTTGCACCTGAGCTATGGCATTCAAAGACAGCTTGATTACATGACACTTCATCACTCCATGTAGGTATATCTCATATTTTTGCCAGAGCATCTAGCCATATTAAGACATGGTATTCTACATATGTTCTCTTGTCTGCCAAACTGAGAAAGCTCATAAAAATGAGTTGACAATAACTATATTTCACTAGCATAATTTAATATCTCACTATTTTTAGCATGAATGTTGCCAAAATGTGTCTGTTTTCAAGTTTAGTCTTCCAAAGCTTCATCTCAGACATTAAAGAGCTTCACTTGGAGTTCTTATTTCAGGGATGTGTTTGTGTTTTCAGGAAGGAGCTGACTGCTGAGGCCCGGGAACTGAAGGGAGAACTGTATTGCCTACCTTGCCATGACAAGATGGGAATCCCCATCTGTGGAGCCTGCCGCAGGCCCATTGAGGGGCGAGTGGTCAATGCTCTGGGAAAACAGTGGCATGTTGAGGTGAGGCTTCTCCAGATGCTTTCAGAAGGCATTTTGGAAGAGGACTAGTGCTGTTTGGAAGCTATAGATGTTTGTGATCCCTGTCTAGTATGAATTCACACAAAAAAGTTGCACTGAGAAGATTCTTGCAGAATGTGGCTTACTGGTTAGCGTTTATCTACTAGGGTTACATACCTCCTCTCCACCCCCGGTTAACAAGGTCATAACAATGTTGGAATTTGTAATGTAGACAGAGCCACCATGATTCTTGCTTTTTAAGCCTTTTCAGCTCGTTGTTTATATAACTTTTGGCTTGTCACAGCATGCCCTGAAGTTTTTGGTGATTCATGTGTTTAGTGATTTAAGCCTCCTAAGGGCTGAGCTGTGAAGGAGATGCTGTTGCTGATTTGAAATGCATGCACACCAGCCATATTTTGTGTTCCTGCGTCTCTTCTCTGAAACGAGCAAGATAACAGTCCACAAGTCTATCAGTGTAGAAACAACATGATTATCTGTTCAGCAGGAGTTCTACCTATCATTAATATAATGCTTAATTAATTAATTATTACCATAGGAAAATGGTGAGAAGAAAGAGGAAATATTTAGTCTGTCTGAGTTTCATTAAAGCATTAAGCCTCTTGTATTGAGCCATGAATTGCAGCCAGAGATGCAAGTCTTTCCCCAGTGATGCAGAAGTTGCTTTACCTGCCACTGAAAGGCTTTTTCTTTTACAGCATTTTGTTTGTGCCAAATGTGAGAAGCCATTCTTGGGGCACCGACACTATGAGAAAAAAGGACTGGCTTATTGTGAAACTCACTATAACCAGGTAAATTCTGCCACCTATAACTAGGTATTTGTTCTGACTGACAAATGCTTTGGTAATTTGAATTTATCAATACAAAGCAGTATGAAGAAATTAGAGCTTTATTAGAAAAAAAAAAAAGTTCTTGGTAGAAGTGAAATGTGATACTGATAAGAGAATAGAAGTGTCTTGGGGAGATTGATTTTTTTCTTTGTCCCATTGACAGCAATAAAACCCACTGACCACGTGTTGCTGCTAAAATCCCTGTAATTGTACTCTGAAAAAATTGGTGTGGACTTCTTGGATGACTACTGGCTTCTATTGGCCTAAGATAAATGATGTGCTGTCTAAAGCATAAGTGTGTTTCATGAGCCAATCAAAAAGTAATTTTTCTATATAACTGTAGTGAACAGCTATGAGTTCAGCATTTTCTTCTGTCAGAAATTAGTTTCTCCCTCTCTTGTGAAAGATAAGTGTTACTGTTTTAAAAGTAGCTCTAGGCTTTGTTTTGATGTTTCTGGTTTAGCCTCAGGAGATGTGTCTCCAGTAAGCATCGTACTCCACTGATTCTCTCTTCCTCAGCCACATGTGCAGGACTTAAAGATCACATAACAGTGGTAGAGTGTGAGGCATCAACAAAAAAGGTCTTGTAGGATTTAATGGTACAATATCCAAATGAACATAGACTATTTGGCAAGCGTATGAGAAGTTATTCAGAAGATTTAAATCAGTATATTTGGGGGCTTTTGCAGTGTCTGGGAATTCACTGATTGTTAGGATTTAATGTTTGCACCAGCTGTGTGATTTGGGGAGCATGAGCAGTCAGTAACATAAGTTCCTGTTCTTATTTCTTTTACTGTGTAGCTCTTTGGAGATGTCTGCTACAACTGCAGCCACGTGATCGAGGGAGATGGTAAGATTTGTTCTCTCCTTGTTTTGGGTCGCTGTCCCTGTTCCATTTGTCAGTGCAGCTGTTGCAGTCCCACAGTTGCAAGGCACCAGTGTTTCTGCTCACATCTGGCCTCATTTGAATTTGGATACAAATCCAAATTCAAATAATCCGGCAGTTTCCTTTTATTTTGTACTTTTGCTTTTGCAGTGGTATCAGCTCTTAACAAGGCCTGGTGTGTGAATTGCTTCTCCTGCTCCACCTGCAACATCAAGCTTACACTGAAGTAAGTCTGTGCTTATGGTTGGGCCCTGGTGAGACGTTTTGCCCCTAAGACAGGATATCAGCTTGGGGCAGCTATGAGCCAGGGCCTCTCTAAGGGGCAGTATGCTACCGATAAGTTAATCAGTAATGCCTTTTCTCTGTAGGGGCAGGGGCTTTTAGATCCCACTGATTTCAGAACTTAAAGGGAGCTGGGAGCCAGCAGCCTCTCTAATTAATTTGCCTTCATTAATCTATCCTGTAGGAAGGTTGGGTCAGGGGAGAGCTCATTGAGCAGTACAGAAGGAAGGCTCTAAACTTCAGTGACTGCCTGTCCTGAAATACCTGCAGTTTCCATCTCTCCTTTGTCTGGATGCTCTTCTCACTGATGGTATTGAAAAATTGCTTAAGTTATTCTGAAGGAAAATGTTACGCTAGTTGCTTCAAATAGGTAGAAGAGGGCAGAAGACAAGGCAATCCTACGTTTCCCTTTCTCAGGTTCAAACCCTTACCCTACTATGCTGGTTTGGCCCCACTGGCCTTGTATATGAAGGAGCTCTAACTCATCACGAAGAGGAGCTTTGAAGTGACATTTCCATTCTAAGATAACAACTTTATTATTCTAGACCGTTACGTACAAATACATAGCAAAATCTCGCTCCTTATTAAAGTAGCAGTACCAGAGGCCCCAGTTCCCTGATGAAAATCTCATCTCTGTACTTGCATGACCAGGTGAGGAAGTGAGGTAATTTATACGTGCAATAGAAAGCAAATAACTTCATTTATATATATACATATGCAGACTTAGATTAAGTCAGGCATACAATTTTCAAATATTATTTTAATAGCCAGTTTGTTTGTTCTAAAGGAATAAGTTTGTGGAATTTGACATGAAGCCTGTATGCAAGAAATGCTATGAAAAATTCCCTCTGGAGCTGAAGAAACGCCTGAAGAAGTTGTCTGAGCTGGCATCCAAGAAGTCGCATCCCAAAGCTCTGGATTTAAACTCTGCTTAAACAGGTCTGTCAGTCTGCTGACTGCACTCTTACAGTCATGAATTGCTGCTCGCAGCAACTATTGATCACAGAGGGAATTGTTAAGAACAAGTGAAACCAAAGACAAGTAGTACCTTTCCCTGCTTCTGCTAATGTAGCTTGCATCTTGACTATCCCTTTTCTCAAGCAACTGTCTGTTAACACTGGCAGAAAGAAAAATCTGATTTCTTCTTCAGCAGTTTACAGGCTGGTTATTAATTTGTTAATAACAACTTATTCTGCCTTTGTTGAATTGCGCACTATCCTTTCTTCCTCAATTGAACCATAGTTCTCTCTCCGTTCCTCTTACAGTCTAAGGAACTTGGAAGCACTGACTGGGTGTAGGGGTGGAGGAAATGTGTGGTTAGCTCTTTTTTGGTTAAAGTATAAAAGTTTCTCCTCTTACCCTGCATGAAGAAGTTTTATTTATTTTTTAAATCTGTAGGCAAATACTCTGAAAGCTGCCACACTTTGCTACATACAGAATGTACTGGTCTTTGCCCAGATTCCTATTGAGCATGCACGGACACTATACAGTCCTACTAGTTTGCAGGTTTAGTGGGTGAGCGCAGAAGCCAATAGTTATGGCGTCTGCACTGCCCACTTGTCCAGCTCAAGACTACTGTTGAGATAGGACAGCTGAAGAAGTTTGCTTTGCTGCTTCCCCATTCAGCAGTAAGGGGATTTCAAGCTCCATGGCCATGTGAGCCTCTTCAGAATTGCTGGGCTTTCTGTAAGTAGGAGGTGGCTATGGGAAAGGACAAATTTTGTTAGGAACTAACTCTATAACGTTCTCAGTCTGTTCTCTCCTATGTCATGGGTACTAGAACTTGGAGTGGACAACACAATGTGTGTCCTACCCACTGGCACAGCTGGCATTTCTTGATGTAGCGTAGCTGGAGCTCTGATTGTTCTTTTGCATAATGAAATCCAATTGATAATATGGTACTAATTTAAGCACTTCAGTTTCAAATACAGTCCTCTCACTTTATTTGAAAGGTGAGTATACCTTCTGAGGTCACTCTCCAGAAAGCCCAATGACATGAAGGTGTTTCTAATATTTACGGTTTGTAACAAATGCAGTCTCATGCAGAAAAAGCAGGAAATATTTTTCCTGAAACTTTAACCCAAATAAGAGTTTCCCATCAACTTTCTTCTTAAGATCTGAGTGTACTTAAAGGGAAGACCTCAGACATGAACATGTAAATTTTAAGAATACGGTTTTGCCTAAAGGTTCTTTCTGCTCTATAGTTTTGCTCATCACTGGTGCAGTTTCACTGGTTCTACTGTCTCTGCTAGTATAACCCTGGGTGCTGAGGAATTTGTTAGTTTTAAACATTCTCAGTATTTCTTTAGTGGTGAGCCATCAGCAGAGCTGTTCCTGGGTCCACCCGTTTTGTATAATCACGGTGAGCTTCTGAGACTTCTGGAGATGTGTCTCCTGGTTTCTTGTGCTGAACTAATCCGAGCAGCCTGAAAATCTCTTTCCCTGAACAGCAGGACACTGTGTCAGCCCTTTTTGCAAGGTGGACAGGATTGGAAGGCACTGGAGGACCACTGGCCCTTGCATGATTTAATCTCCTATAAAGTGGATAGTTTACTAAGTCATATGAAGACAACAGTTGGCCTTCCTTTGCAGCCCCAGGTGAGCTAGGTAGCAAGAAGTTAAAGCTTCCTCACTTTTTCTGTATGTGAGCAGCAACTGGATTGGGCCAAAATCTGAATAAATCTTAAAATTCTCCTCACTGCCATCACACTCTGCCCAGAGCAGATCTAAACAAGGTAACAGCTAAAGTACAGATACCTATTAGCATGCTTGCTGTAGCTACTGCCCATGAAACTGCACCAGTGATATCACAGSAGTTGTGGGAAATCCTGGTTAACTATGCGCAGATGAGAATCCCAAATGCAAGACCATACCTTAGATACCGGCTTTCCTAATTCAAATTTCCTTCAGCTGCCTTGCTTTTTGCTGTCATAAGTTACCATAAGCATTTAACTGGGATATTCAGCATCCACTATAACACTTGGGAGGGGAGATGGGCTTTAATCAAAGGTAGAACTCTTCCATCCTCTTGTGATCAGTCTGCACAGTAGATTACACTAGCACTAGCTTTTCTTGTCACTGCTTTAGGAGAACATGTGGCTAGTCCCTGTTCTCTTGCTAGCCTTTAAATGGTCTTACAGACAAGGGCACATAGAGCAGCATGGCTTTTAGTGCAGTAGCATGTGGCCACTGCAAGAACCAATCTTGTAAACCTATTTGGCACTTGGCTCACAGAAGAAAGCACAAAAACTACTGACCAAGACACAGTTCAATATATTATACAGATTCTTCTCGGCATAAAGCATGCAGCTCTGTTCCTATAATCTTAGTTACAGGCCGAGCCTAATGCCAAATCTGAGCAGCTGTGTATCTTCAGCTTCCCGGGAAGATGGTGGAGGAACACACAGCAGTATTACCTACTTTTAAATATGGAAAGACTATGCAACTAACAGGCAATAGATAATGTTCTTTCAGAGGCCACTGTCAAGTTCAGCAATGGAAAATGCATGTACATAGAGCTGAATGGAGTTATTTTTGTATTGCAGATAGAGACTTAGTGCGAGTTGGAAATTGAGTAGACCTAGTAAGCCTCAGCGTTCAAAAGAGAGTTGATACCATTCTCTTTGACAAACTGCTCAGTTCTCTAGGATTTGGATTCTGTCCTTATCTTCAGAGCATTTCCCAAGACTAGTGATGGAAAAAATCACCGTAGTCCCTGATCCTTTAATAGCTGGATAGTGATGTTGTCTTAGCATTTCCTTAATTATTAATTAATAATTTTTCACAAATATTTTTATTATACTCCAGCTGCCAATAGCACGCAGTGTGCAGAGTAACAGTAGTGCATATTACTGATGTTCATTTTGTGAGACAGAGGAATCAAGGGAATAGGAGAAAAAAAATTATAAAAAGTTTGAAAAAATGCATCTTTGAGTCTACATTTTAAAAAAGTAAGTAGAAGATACTGCAGACTTATGAATTCTCCTTAGTGTGTTGATAGGCTAACAGTATTGTTGTAAAGTCAAGATCTTGGTCAGAAATGTAAGCTTAAAGGTGCATGCTTTTTTTTTTTCCATTGCTGTAAACAGACACTGGCCAAATTCATCCTAGGTATCACACCACTGAAGAGCATAGATTTATATCAAGGGTGAACTTGGCTCAGAAGTCTTTCCTTACTAAAAGCTGCTGTCTCATTATATAATTTTATAGTTTACATTTATATTTATACATACTGAATTAAAATCACTAATATTCACTGAGTACACTTGAAAACAGTGATGCTTTTAGAAATCACACTATGTGAAGCTTATTTGTATTCAAAGGGTATGTTAATTACTTGCTATCTTTCTTTATGGCAAGCTAATCTGCTCTCTAGGGCTTGAGTCCTGGTCTTCATTTTTACAATAATCTATGCAACGTAGGTAAATATTGTTCAACCTTCTGTACAGAGTTTCTGAAGTCACGTGTTTTGTATTGGATTATGCAGACTTCTGTGACTGACGATTCTAAATCAGTGGTTAGATAGTAGTGGAATTGATTGCAGACAAACATGGAACAAATGCAGTTTTACTAGTCTGTAAATCACTATTAAGTGCTGAGGATGCTACAGACTGAGTAAAGGATTTAGCAGCTACTTCCCTGGGTTCATGCCTTGATGAGCAGGGCTGGATTCTGCACAGTGTGAAGCTCTCATTTTATTACACTTTGCTTGTGCTCTCTAACCAAAACATGTGACTGTGGATTAAAATATTGTAATACTGTACTTGTTTATATTCTTATAATAAACTTAACTTTAATACATTTTAAATCGTCACACTAAAAACAAATGTATAAAAGGCTGTATATTGTACAGTAAAAAAAGGAATCACATTTGCAATGCTGAGCCAGAGTGAGTCGCCTAGGAACTATGATGATTGCCCAAATCTGATTCAGTGCTGTGCTGAATTCAAGTTTTGGATCTCTGTTGCTTTTATGATGATGTGTTGGTTGATGATGGTGTGCAGAAAGGGGTATCATTCTTTTAGAGGTTATGCCATACAAATTGTACTGTGTCTATGAAAAGTAGATGGGATGCTATGATCATGTATAGACTGTACTAGATGTTTGGTAGATTTAAGTTGCATGGGTCTGGAGTGAATACTTCTTTTTCTTGTTGAAAGAGACATCATCATGGTTGATTTTCTACAATGTTTATTTAAAAACCAGAAACAATATGTTGGCTGCAAAATTTCATTTGTACAGGCGAAGTACAGAATGCTTCTCAGCTATACCCAGTTAGATCAGAAATAGGATGACAAAACAACTGAAGCCAATAGTCTCAGAGTTTCCATTGCCAGCAATGGACATTACAGCAGGAATATCTAATTGCTTGCAAAAGGATCAACTATTCTGACAAGCGTGGCACTCATTGAGATGCACAAAGTGAGTGGGGCTCTTCTCCCTGCCACGCATGTACAGCACTCCCATTAGTGTTTGAATTGCACACGCACATCTCCAAGGGAACAGGGGAACCATTGTGCCTACACTGGCAAGTCAGAGCGAGAGAACCAGCAGAGCTGCTTTTCCAGCACTGCCAGACTGTGTCTCAAGGAACTTGGTGTAAATGCTTTAAGACATGTCCAGGTTTCACTGTGAGCAAAGGAGAACTCTTCATTGAGGACGGATCAGTACTTGTGCTCTGCTGGGATAAGCATCTAGGCTTACCACCACTGCAGTGCACATGCTTTACAGACTGAGCTGCTCGTGTGGGACCCAAGTCGTGTGTTTATGAAGGTCTGTGTGGAGAACAAGTGCTGGATCAAATTTTATCACTCAAATTGTCTGATAAACAGGAAATAGAAGAGATCAAGATAAATTAAAACTATTAAAATTAATAACTGACATTCTTTTGTCTCATGAGCGAATGTCTGCATAACTCCAAGCTGAGAACATGTTTATAGAGAAGAATGTCTCTTTTCAACAGATGTCTGTTAGTCTAAGTTTTTCAATGCTGATTTGCACTGAATAGCACATCTATAACTTGAAAGAGGAGCTACTGAGTAAAGTAATGGACACAAAATCCAGACCCATTTCAGGGTTTGTTTACGCTTACTTGAAACTACATACTAGAAAGCAGTTTTTAGTTTCCGAGTGCATAAAGAAATGTGGAAGAAAGAAAACTATCTAATTTAACTAAGGCAATGGTAAGCCAGCAAACAGCCCACTAGTCTAGCAGCACACGGGAGTGACATTTATGTTGTGACAGTAACCGGCTGTCTTAGTCTACTGTAACTTGCAATACGTATCCTAGTGATAAAAGGATGAAAAAACAGTATCTTACCTTTCAAAGGTGTCCAATTATCCTACTACTTGGAACTTTCCATTAGGAGGAAAAAATAACATTACCTTTGTTTACAAAGACTCAGAGAACTTATGTATTTGGTAAGAGCGCGTGAAACAAGGGTAACTTTTCTGTCCAAAGGGGGGGGGGGGGAGGATTGTCTTTCTCTTCTTAAGATTGGAAGAGACTTTGAATATCAGAAGAGGTTTTCGGATTAGTTTGGGGCTTTTTCCCCTTGTACATTAGATTAAAATCCAGCTAAACTTCATCTAAAGCCAAAGTTTGAATGGAACTTATGTACTACATTTAAGTAAGATAAATTTGAAAGTTATTTGAAAGCACATGCTCACTTGAGCTTCTCTTGTGGTAGTATTTCAGCAGCACAGTTCATTCAGCATGTGATCAGAAGACTGATCATCAAGCTCAGTATTTTTAAAATGGCATTTCTTCTGGGAGATGAAGTTATAGGTAGTTTGGCGCAGATATAGGTCACGGGTTCAGTTTCTGCTCTCAGGCTGGCAGGTTCTTTTGCCTGTTTACAGCATTTATTAGCAGGCGTACATAGGATGTTAACAGGTCGTCCATTTTGTAACCCTGTCAGAAAAAAAAAAAAAATACTGAGCTTGATCAGTCTTCTGAAAACAGTTATTAAAGAAGGTGGTACCACTCATTCAAAAGTGTAAAGTCTTACAATGATGGTGTTACTGCATAGCTGATCAAAGCATGCAAGATGGAAATCCTCGTAGCTTTGTGGCTGAGTGCAGTTTTTTCTTGATGTCTCGGGTAGATAGAATTTTGATGTATGGGAAGAATTGGGGAAATTACTATTTTTCCTTTTCTCTTTGGCTTATTTCTTTGCATCAGATGGCATTATATAGCACTGAACTAGTTCTAAATGGCAGTTATATTGGCATAACAGTGCTTTTTGTATCTGCACTGGTTTTAAAGTCTGTTTTGGCACCATGGTTTTGTAACAGTTCTGGATATAAAGGAAGAATTAGGGGGCTCTTGTGTATAAGTTAACAAAGCTCCTCTTACCAGAGATGTCTCACATAAGAGCCGGCTTCCTCGTACCAGGTTCCCTATTGTCATATGAAAGTATGTGCTCCCGCTGCTCCAATTGGAGATTTTATTAAAGGGGTAAACTGTTAAAATATCCTGTAAGGAGAAAGAAACCAGTATAACTTAGCTATGCAGCATTTCTCAAATGAAAACAGACTGTCATGTAAGAAAAACTGTAGAACTAGAGCCTTCTTTTTGTCTCCTGCTTCATTTATATATGCAGTGGATCAAGGTAGGTCTTGCATCCATACTAGTGGTATATTGTATTCTCACCAAGCAGATGAAGAGATGATCCTTTCATTATGTATTGATCTTTGTCTTAGCACACTACCATTATATTTACAGTAATATAAAACTCACTATTTGTTCCCCTGTTAAAAGCAAATAGTGATATTCATAAATGCTTTTTGCCTGCGAGCTTGGTACATCCAGACTGGCTGGGTTAGAGAGCTTGTAAACCCTAAGACTGTAATTCGATGTAATTTGTAGACAGCTTGCATTTCCTGCAATGGATTTTCTTCTTTTTGAAGCAGGTTCTCTAGTACACTATCCATCCATCTGCCTTATCCCGATCCTACCACTTTGTCCAGGTCCATGCTGATTACCACTTTTTTTTTTTCAGAGATGCTCTATAGTGTTTTCTTTCCAGGGCAGAAACTACAAAGAAGTGATTTGAAGCAATAACATATTCTTCACTTTCACACAGAAAACAAATAGAGGGATTCTATCCTCTCCTAACATTCAGGGAGAAGGTTCCGTTGCTGTCCATGAATTAGCACAGTCAATTAAATCCTTCATTAGAACTGCCTATTTAAGGTAGGTGGACATTATTTAGAGGACTAGACAGACTCTTGAGAAGCAGCTGTTACCTTTGTCTTCTGATGTATCACTGAGACTCCTTGCTTGTTGATTGCAATCAGCACAATCTCTGGGAAATTTGGCTCCGAGGTTTGCTATAAATGAGCAACAGAGCAAGATAAGCAGAAAAAGTGAAAAATGATCCATGCTAAGTGTATAGTGATCTTTAATAGTGTCTACTGTTGCTTCTCCTCATTACCAAAGTAATGAACTGAAACTTCAAGCTTCTTAGTATTATGTAACTATTGCTAAGGATGACTTTTTTGGCCATATGTTGAAGACTTGAGCAACTGTTACATAAAAGCAAAATCAGGTGTGTTAGCTGCCAGGCTATCTGATAATAGGTTTAATGGTTGAGAGGTTTTGTTGAGAGGTTAATGAGGAGAAATTAAAGGTACGAAGCAGGAAATGATCCCTACTGGCATATACTGCAGAATGAGAGGATTAATACAGTTCTGTTCTGAGGAGAAAATCCCCAGAACATGTAAGATTTGACAACATTTTGTTTTGGACAAGAATGATAGGACAGTTAAGTAGCTACAGAACTAAAAGCCCCCCCATCTACTACATAGTAATACTATGTATTATAACTGCTACTTCCTCAGCAATGTGTATAGCAGCATGATTCCTTTGCAGTGTTCTCTGCACAGCTTTTCCATTGAACAGAAATAATGCCAAGGGATTACTCCTGTATTTGGCAGTTTTGCCCCTTCCAGGAACTGGAACAACATAATCAGTAAATAATAGGCATAGTTCAGGAAGTGTAAAAGACTCATCTCCCCACTTTGAAGGAACTGAGTTTTCCTCAGTAAATGGTGGGAAGCCAGCTTCAAAATGCATTGGCACACAGGTATGGAATTACAGTCAATCCATATCCCCTAGTGCTGGTCTACTAGCAAATCCATTCATACAGACTTTTAGACCTACCTTCACCTCAAAGAAGGCTGATCCGAATGTTGGCCACCGGTGTATCATTTTCAAGAAGGCAATCTTGGCCTCGTCCATGGTTTTTCCCTCATGTTTGCTGTACACTGCAGTAATGTTCTGTTTAAGGAAAAAGGATGCAGAGCGTAGTTAGTTGGAGATGGGCATTGGCACTAGAGACAGCATCAGACCATCAGCAAGGTCAGTCTTGTGCCCACATCAACAGAAGAGACATCATGGAAGGCCATAGCAGGGTAGGCTATTTTCATTGCACAAGGTGGGGGGCTGGAACCTCCTAGTGCTTCTTGCTAATGAGTTGGGTGAGAGAAGTCCAGGAGCCCAGAGGAATGGATTCCAGGGAAGAGGGGCAATATGGGATGAAACAAAGTGCAGAGAACCAATATTTCCACAGACATTTATCACATTTTCTACTGAAACATACAGGGTGAACCTTGCTTCTGTATCTGAAATGGTGGCCAGTGTGTTCCTCAGTGGATTAAGTGAGAAGTACCTGCTAAACCTTTCTTGCCTTTTGGAGGAGAAAAGAGCCTTTTGCTATGAGTAGCACACACCTGGTGCAAGGTGACTGATTTGCTGGCCAATCTATGAAATATTTAGGACATGCCTCAGTTTTCAGTTTCTCTATGAGATCCTCAAATGCCCAAGCCCACAACTGACTTTCCAATGTCTAATTCTGTTTTTTCTCGACACGGACAATAGAGTTGTATCTCCACAAAAAGTGCACATCTCAAATCAGTCTTCCAGGTATGCAGATATCTATGAAGGCTTGGTAGAGAGGATGCAAAATCTAGATTCTAACAGGCAAAATGGCAACATCAACTAGCATTGTTCTTCAGTGCTTTCAAAAACTGCCAGATCAAAAAAGTAGTGTGGCTCCATGTATTTCTTCTCTTCTAGAGCTTTTTGGAAGCAGTATGGTTAATGAAAGCCTTAACTAATGCTGATATTCTTACCTTCTTCCACTCATCTGGTGTGATTGCTCGCAGCAGATTGTCTGGCACCAGCTCCTTCAGAATTTTGGGGATGGCTGCCAGCTGTGTGCGGTCATTGTTGAAGCGCACTTTATAAATCAGCCCTGCCAGCTGGACAGCTTCGTCCTTGGAACACTTGTGGTAGCCTCTGAGGTACTTCGGCAACTCCTGGAAGAGACCAGCTCTGAGTCCAGACAGACTGGGCTGGAGGAAACACTGACTTACGCGTGCTACAGCTGTGAGGTCAGGATGTAAGCATCACCAAGCACAGTCCGAGGTCATCACAAGAACTTTTGACTCCTGGAGGTTCTCCTTACAGTCAGTGCAAGAAGATGAGCACCCCCAGGTAATAGATGGATTAGGGAGCTATGCTCCTAACATAGGCATGCAAACTAAGGTGCCAAGCTCTGTCCTAAAAGGTATGTATATGTTAATGGACATCAGCTGATTGCTGTTTTTGACTACACGTTTTAAATACTCTCGCATCCCTCTGGAGGCACTGTAATGCAGACCTTGGAGAGGGAGAGAAGACAACTCCAGCAGGCTCACTTTCTCAGAGTATTTCATGGATCATGTGGCCTGCCTTTATAGTTATGCCTTAGGGAGCTTGTTACCTGGTGGTAATGAAAAATTGAATCAGCTTTCAGGTCCTTCCCAGGAATTACATTCAGCCACAGCTTTCTCATGAAGTACACCTCATAAGCCACAGACATAGTAGCCCCTAAGGAAACAACATCCTGTTAGCATACTCTGTAGTTCTGCAGTTTGTAATTGACTGGTGAGTTTCTTCTTAATAATAATAAACAAAATCACTGGCAAAATAGTACAAAAGACAATTTCAGATGACCCAGGAAGTGATTAGTTGTCAGTTCCTGAGCACTGATCACACAGTGATTTGAGGTGCAGCATCAGGCTGAGATAGCAAAAGGAGGTGAGGGTCTCAGCAACACGGGTATTTGTTGTTTCTTGCTGCTCATGAGAGCTGCTGCCCGATGTGCTGCACACCTGAATTCTGTTCTACAGATGCTGGTACATTCTCTGATGGCTCTACTTACAGGAATGAATAGTGATTTAGCACACACATCTGTGATTTTCGGAGCTCTTAGCAGCTGCATCAGCTGTGAGGAGAAAAAGGAAGCTAGAAAGTCCTAGATGCCTAATGATTTAAGCAGTTGAACCTCAGCTGTTCTGAAATAAGCAAAGGTCACAATCATTGAGTATGAAATTTGGGTGAAGTTTGAGTTAATGTAGATTTTAAAATGTAAAGTTATACATGGGGGTGAATGGGAAAGAATTGCTGTCATTGGAGTTAAATGGTTTTACTCTAACAGCATGTTCCCTTAGCAATACAACTTGGGCTCTAATATCAACAGGTAGTAATCTAGATGACAATTTTCTAATGACCCAAGGAATGGGAGTGGCACTGTCAAGAACCTGCTTACATGTATTTGCTGATATCTGGTCTGGCAATACATAAGCCTTGGACTTTAAACAGGATTAACCTATCTGTAACTTGTGTGCATCCAGCTGTGTGTTTTGGATGCAACGGGTCAAAACATCTTTGGTACCAATCTAAAATTTCTGGTGAGATCTCCACACAAACATGTTCTGATGTTTCTGACAGCCAGTGGCTGGCTGCATGAGGTCACTGGATCTTACTGCTGGTGCAGGCAGTAACCATATATGGTTAATATAAAAAAAATGGTATAATAGGCCCCTAGCCACACACTTGCTGAGATGGAGTAAATCCTACTGGATAAATGTGTTGCTTCCCCAGTTCAGCACAGCATCTCAGGCAGCTTCTTGTCATGATGACACCCTCCTTACCATCCTTCCCTGGTTTATTCTTCCTGTTCCAATCTGTCACCTGCCTCAGCGAGTCAAAGAAGTAGTCTGCTTCATTCTGACTGATCACCTGGAAGAGGCCAACCAATGAATAGTGGAGACAAGGGATCAGCAGATCATATAAAATACTACCTGTGCCAACATACCCAAATAACAGGCTGGATTGTCTTTCCTTCTCTATAGTGAGAGAGCAAAATGATGGCAGTAAAGACGGAGACAAAGGGAAAGAACAGGAGAAACAGGAGGAGAAGGGCTCGTGTGGTTTCCATTTCATGGGATTTTTATTCCATTTTCTGTTGCTTTTTTCTCCCTTCCTCTGCCTTGCTCACATTTCTTTCCAACACTTGCTGAAGTCAAGCTGAATATGCCTACTCTACTCCTAGCCATCTCCTTATCATAAATAATGGCAGACATTGGGTTCCTTTCTTGAGGAATGCAGCACATCAGAAACCCCCTGTGCTTGGACTTGCTGCTTCTTTTGCCTTGATCACAAAGCTCAAAGAATCCCAGAGAGAAGAGACCTCTCAGCAAGGYCGTTCACCCAAGCTTCAGCTCAGGCAAGGCAAGCTCTTGAGAAACCAGAGGGCCATGACTGGTACTGGTCAGCCACTAATGCTAGTGAATATTGTAGATGTGCAGCATGTCGCCTAGGCAAAGCCTAACAGTGGAAATGGTCTGAATGCAGCAGTAGGTAACATGATTTGCTACCATCCCAGCAGCTGCAGGAAGGCCCATGTCTTCTCTGCTTGTAGTACCACATGTCTACTGGTGGAAACTCTGGATCTCCATGCTGCGTTCTGGATGCTCCCTCTCAAAATGAAGTGTCAGGTGCTAAAAGTTCTAGTCTAAGTTGTATCCCCTCAGTATGACAGAAGCAGCAACGACCTGCTATGTTGCTTGGCTTCATATATGGTTGCTTAGGTGGTCTGGGAAAGTAGATGAGAAGAAAAGAGAGTTTGGCTACCCTGCTATGGCTGAGAAGAGTTACCTTGTCTGCAATCTTGACAAAGAGGCTGAAACCTTCCCAGGAGCTCAGCTGCAATTTGGAAGCGATGTTCTGACACAGAGTCCGGATTTTGGTGTTTGTTCCCACATCAAATGTCTATGAGATAAGAAGGCTCTTGTTATGTGTCAAAGAGGAAAAAGGGGAATACTGTATATCTTGAAACATGCTCCTGCATGAACACAGCAGGTCAAGGCTGAGAAAACAAAAAAGTTCTCACCTGCTCTGTTTCATTGGGGAAGCAAATCTTGTGTGAGATCTTAGTGTTGTTCTGCAAGATGGCATCAACCTCCACAGGATGAGGTGCCCACTTCCTGGAGCCACTCCTGGAAAATGCCACCACCATCACAAGAGATGTTAGTGCTGGATGTTTGTTTAATCCTCGAGGAGCTGAACAATAGGATAAATTCCATCCAAAATGCAAGTATTGGGACCTGGACAGGGCTCTAATCCTTTACCCTAATGCGAATTCAGTGTATTAACAGAGCAAGAAATGGAGGGTCTTACTAGCACACCTATTAAAAGTCTGTTCTACTCTGCAGGAAGTTTGCATGGATAAGGCATCTTCCTAACCAGTACTGTCACCCCCTTCTATGTATTCAGCAACATTTTTCCTTACTGTTACTGAAGTGTGAAGACAAGGTCACAAGGAGCACTACATTTTATTTTAGTTCATGCATCAGCAAAAGGATTTGCATTCAGATACAAAATGACTATTACAACTGAGGAGACAAGTACCAGAAAGGCTTGGAAGGGCTGCCAGAAGCATTATGCTTTATGTAAGAGCTGGCATGGAATCACCAAGTCATGAGATGCAGAAGCTGCATAATGCCAGTTCCATGAAAGTAAACCTTGGAGTAGAGCTGCCCTGTAAAAGCAAAGAAACTGGATCTGGAGTCTGAGTCATACAAAAACTTCAATATGGTTAAAGTCGGGACAATTTAGCACATTATATTCTGATGCTTGTATTTTCCTGTTCTAAGTGGCATAGGGCCACTGTGGCTGTTGGGAGGTGTCACAGAATAGTTGGGGTTGGCTGGGACCTCTGGAGATCATCTGGTACAACCGCCTGCTCAAGCAGGGTCAGCTAGAGCAGGTTGCCCCAGACAGTGTCCAGTCAGGTTTTGAACATCTCTGAGGATGGAGATTCCACAACCTCTTTGGGCAACCTGTTCCAGTGTTCAAGAAACCTCATAAGTGGAAAGGTGTTTTTGTATTCAGAAATTTCTAGTTTATTTCTGTCTTCTTCAGATGGAATTTCCTGTGTTTCAATTTGTGCCCATTGTCTCTTGTCTTGCCACTGTGCACCACTGAGAAGAGTCTGGCCTCATGTTTTTTACGCTCTCCCATCAGGTATTTATAAACATTGGTAAGATCCCCCTGAGCCTGCTCTTCTCCAGGCTAAACAGTCCCAGCTCTTTCAGCCTCTCCTTGTATGAGAGATGCTCCAGTCCCTCAGTTCCTTTGCTGGACTCGCTCCAGTAAGTACATATCTTTCCTGTACTGGGATGTGTGTATTTTACACACTACAGCTTGTAAGCCAGTCTCCTCTCTCACACTGGGCCTATCTAGGGTGGCCAGAATAGCTATTCCTGTGCGCCTCAGGAGAGAGCTTAGCCTGGCATCCAGTTTTAGTTGTGCAGGTTTCAAAACTAATTTCTTTCCGTTAAATAAAATAGTGGTTCCATTTGGAGAAGGAAAACCTGACTGTAAAACCAGTTGAACAGCATGTGCTCTAGTACTGTCCAGGCACTGTATGGAGCGTGGACCTGCCATACTCAGTCATCTGTTCCTGGACTAGCAGCAGAGGGAGGCCATAGGAGGCCAAGGAAGCACAGGAGCCTGCCTGGAGGCACTGGGCCACCTCTCCTTGCAGCCTCAGCTGGGAAATCATTGTCAAGGCAGGACCTTCTTAGCACCCCCAGGATGTTCTCTGATTCCCTGTCCGGGAGTCTGGGGATGAAGCAGTAAAGCTGTTTGTGGGGGAAAGGATGCGCCCAGGGGCCCGGTTTGGCTTCTACTCTGTGTAATGTAGATCAGTGCTTTGAGCTGCCTGTTCTCCCCTTTCCAAGGAGAGCTGGTTACTCATAGGGAGAAAGGCTAAGAGTGGGTGCAGGTTTAGTCTTAGGAAAAGAAATGCTTTTAGAAAACATTTTGTCCTCTTTGCTCTTATTCCCCTCCCCCAAGCTCCAGATTTGAGATGCTTTAGCAGAGAGATATCTTTTTCAAAAAAATCCCCCCAAAATAGCCCATGCTGCTTTTCCCTCCCTGTTTCCCTGCTCTAAAGAGGGTCTGCATGGCTAGACAGGGCTTAGAGCATGAGCAGCACATGATGTAAAGAGGCAGGAAAACTTCAGTCTTCTCCACAGAAAGAGCAATGAATAGCATTCCTCATCATGCATTTTTCAGGCACTTCAAAGGCGAATTCAGTGTGCAGTGACATTTCCCCAGCAGTGCTGAAACCCACCCACTGCGAGGGGGACAGCCACTGCATTAGCCTTCTCTTCAACCTTGGCCTACAGGGCTCAGAGACCAAACAGCGCAGCCTAAGAGAAGGGAGAGGATGAAGGAGCTGGAGGAAGAAACCACTGGGCAGCCTCGTTGCTGAGCAAGTCAGTGGCAGTCAGGGCTGTGCTGGGCTGCATCCAGAGAATCTGAGTAACTCACAGCAGCAGCAAAAGGGAAAAGCCTGGGCTTAACCTTGGCACCAGGGCACTGGGTTCCCCGAGCAATAAGCTGGGAAATTCCAGTATCTGGAGGAACCTAGGGAAGCCCCCCGCAGTTCATTTGATCCTTAGTGAAACTCAGGTAGCCCTTCCATTCTCTCTGGTCATGTCATGCTCATCACACCAATAAGTAAATCAGCAGATTCCTCTCAGTTTGTGTTACTGGACTTCTCTTTCAATTCTTGTGGCTTTCTACCACCTAAGGGTTAGCACTCACATACACACACACAGGCATGCAAAATGGTTTTCCATGGGTTTCCAGCGGCACTCCCAGCAGCATAACTGCATCATGGAAATGACTATCCTTGTGTTACACTGACGTGCACCCGTCACACAGACCTCAGGAAGCACTGTAGGCTGGATGACACAGTGCGTCAACCCTCAGCAGCACAGTTACTCGAGGGCAGAACAAGGGCAGCTCATTGCAAGGTGCCTTGGTGTGAACAGCCAGGTAAGTCTCAGGGCTTTGCTCATTCGGGTTTCTTCAACGAGTAGGAACCGGCTGTGTTGCTCCTCTCTTCCCAGCATGGATCTGCTTTGCTACCCGGAAACCCAACAGAGCCACATCAGCACTGTGCAATCTTCAGTGATATCAGTGATGCCACTCCACAGTGAGCAAAACCTGGTATTTTTAGCTGCAAATGTGCAGCTCTGTTTGCTACAGAAATTCAACAAAATGAAGACTAATCCTCAGGCACATGTGAAGAGGATGAGACCAAAGGAAAGTCAGGACCTCATCACTGACAACTTATGCTTTCATTTCAAGCTTCATGCCTTTTAGTGTGTTTGAAATACTCAGCTCTGGGAGTCAAGTGATTATGTGTGAGGCTCAGCTTATCTAAATGTTACTGACTCTGTGGAAGAAAAGAGTGAAATTGTGACAGGCATTTCCTAGTGGTTCAAAGTCCATAAGAGAACTTTAAAAAATGATCATTTAAAAGAAAAAGATGTAAAGAGAGAAAAGAAATAGTCTTAATATTTCATCCCATGTGATTTTTTTGGCACCAGATTCATGATTTCTGAACATGTTGGGCTGGCTATATCCAAGACTGTTTACCTCACCACCCTTTGAATCCTCCGACTGCACTCCAGGGCCAGTGTCTCTTTCTGACGTGTCTCCATGAACTTCTGGGCATGTTTCAGCAGTGACTTGCTGGGTGGGAACAGGCCAGTGCAGAGCCAAAGTAGCTGCCAGCCCTTGTTCTCGCTGTACCTGTGAATACAAAGAAAACGGTCATGCTACAGCCACATACAATTCTTCCTTTGACCACACAACAGCTACAGGGAAGAAAAACACACCCCCATCATGGGACATTGTGCCATTCAGCAGCGAGCAGCAAATCAGCAGAGCCTTCACACAGGAGCTGACAGGCATTTTCTGTGCAATGACTACAGCCTGTACACAAAGATAATTCTAAATCCTGGCTGATGAATATTCATGACAGTTGCAAATCTCATGAATAAATATAAGCTCCAGTTTATCATCTTGCCAGCAGTGTCCCTGGTGGCATCCTCTTTGTAAGCCACTGTCAGTTCACTGGTTCAAGCTCACATTTATTTGGATTGTGTTTTATCAGTTGTTTGGATTCACCTCCCCTCTGTGACCAGACAGCTTTGCTCAGAACACAAGCACTTTGCTTGCGGTTTATTTGCCCTTATGCACGCTTCTGCTCTGAAAAATGACCAGGTAGATGGCACGGTGCATTGAGGTAGTTACATCTCTTAAAAACTCCAGATCAAGTTTGTGCTATTATCAGGCAGAAGGGCAGTTCCTCCAGCCACTGGGCCTGCGAACTCTGCCAGTCAAAGTTTTGGTGTCTCGCTCTCACCGTTAAGAAAGGCTCTGCACCTGGGAGGAGGTCCGTCATTCTGCCAGCAAAGCCAGGAGCAGAACATGTTCCAGCAGTGTCCCTGGGATCGCTCCGAAATGCAAAGTGCAGTGAACGGGTTTTGGTTCGGAAAGCCAGCAGGTCTGCCTCTGAATGGGCACCAGGACTCCGCTGAATAAGGAGATGCTGGCTTTTTTCCCATTTACTTTTCTGATTGTGCAGACTATGAAACACTGTTTTAATCCCATTTATACTCTATAGATCTGTGATGTTTGTGCCTGCGTGAGAGCAGGACATGGTCCACAGGGTAGCAGCCTGGGAAGGATGAAAGATTCGTTCTTCTGGCTGTTCTAATGAAAATATATGGAAATAGCCACCTTTCAAGCATTGTTTTTTCCACATCAGTGATCTTGCTCAAAACAGTGAATGATCCACAGGACTAAATTGGTAAGAGTACAGCAAGAATGGCACTGGCACCATGGTTACAGACCATGCATTAAACAGCCTGTAAGATTTACTGCACACAAGAAAATTTAACATTTAATTGTTACACTGGTAGTAAAAGTTCCACAAAGTTTAATAGTCTTTGAGGAACAGCGAGAAAAAAAATGACCAAATGGAAGCTCCTTTTCTAACTTTTGCAGTGACACATTACAGCTAGGAATTGACAAACCATTTCCTTAACAAATGGAATTATTTTATTAGTATTTCAGGCTTTTATTGCAATCCAATTCCCCAGGAAGTATGTCAACTTAGGTGGGGAAGCAAAGCACCAGCCTGCTTCAGACACTCGTCCATGAGTGGGGGTTTGTGTAACCCATCTGTCCTGCAAGCCAGTCGTGTAAGCTAATCAATGAAACTACTCAGAAGGATTCACTGGTGGTAAAAGATTAAGTGCCAACCACACGCTCGTAGGAGGGAACAAATGGAGGGTCAGGAAGAGTGGTCACTGAAAGTGTCCAAGAACTCTCTTCAGTGCCATGTTTTCTGGAGGAGTAGTGGTCCAGCTCCGTGGCCTAGCAGTGCTCTGCAGAGCATTGCACTGAGCCCCACAGCAATGTCTGGGGAAAAGGGGAAGGGAAGGTGTCTCTCCAACATTCGCCCACCCTTCCCCTCTGCCCCGTCTCACACATGCAGCAGGGACTAGAGACCACCACCTGCGATCTAGTGAGCTGCAAAAGCAGGGCATGTACACCCAGGCAAGTACCTGTTTCTGTTCTCAGTCAGCTGCTTCATGATCTGACAGTAAATTTCATCCCGCAGAACCTCCTCCTGGATGGCTGCCACAAATATCTGGTCAGTGAGTTCCACAGAGGAGCGTGCCTGTTTCGAGGGGTAATCCCCCATGAATTTCATGATGGGTGAACATGCCGTCAAGGACAAGCAGGTCAATTTTGGAAGGTAAATAGGAAGCACCACTTGGATCCTAACATGATAAGGGACTCTGTTCAGGTCTGAGTGGGAAATCCTGGGAGGAAGGACTGAACCTATTCCCTGCCCCCTCTCCATCCCTGTGCAGCAGTCTCTGCTTGACTATGACTCGTATGGTATTAACTGCTTGCTCTGAGCACATGCAGTAAATCCCACTCACTCCTAGTCACATTCTCAGTTAAACGGGCTATCACGGGCTGTGGGGCATTGGGGCAGAATGGGAACCTTTTCTCTCTAGACAAGGGAAACAAGGCTAAGCTAACCCTTGTCTTGCAGAACCTATACCCCCTTTAATGTAGATGTACCCCTTTAAAATGGATGTGATATTATTCCAATGGAGGTGAGTTTAGTGGAGGCAGCTCTTCCTTTCCCTGAGAGTTCTCAGGCCCAAAGAGAAGAGTGAAAGGATATCAATGAAGGCCTGACAAGCCAGGTCCCGAAGATCAGGGTCTGTGCATGCTGTCTTCAGCAAGGGCTGTTTCAAGGGCTCCTTGGAGTGTGCCCACAGCTGACTGCGCCCACGGGATTTCTGGAGAACAGCCTTGCTAATGGATTCCTTCTCAGGAGTCCTGAATGAAGACAAATGCAGGCGATACAAATGCACTGGATCAGTACTGCTATGAACATAGGAAGTCATTATCACAAAGACTTATCTCTGGGCATGTTCTTCCCCGAGATGTTGATCTCATATACCCTTTGAGTATGCAGGTCAGCAAGAACAGGGAAATGTAGTTTCTTTTAGATTCAGAAGGGAGGCTTGCAAGAAGGAGAAAGGATTTAGAAGACTAACTTTCCCCCTATTTTCCAAGGCCTGAGATATTGCATGACTTAGCTAGCTGGTAAGTGCTGGAGAGAGGTGAGAATTAAGCATAGGGGCTGCTGGAAGGAAAAGAAAAAATTCCAGAGGAGGTTCTCCTACTCCTCCCTTTGCATTTCTGCAGGCAAAAGAAAGATACAAGCAGACTATGCACCAGAATCTCTGCAGGCCCAATGTCATGCTTCATTACAGGGAACAAAGGGAAGAAACTCAGTCAAAAATGGGAGCTGCAGTTACATCCTAGACTTTAAGGATTGCTGGAGAACAACTAGAGACTTTCCTAGGGGACATACTGCACAGGGAGCACTTTCATCCAGCACAGGAAGCTTCACCTGAAATGTTCGTAAGAGAACTCCTCTAGAGTGTAAGGCTTCACTCTGACATCCGCTTCATCAGGCTCCTCCATGTGGGAGTTCTGGGAAGCTGTCCTCCTCTGGTCTGGAGACATCATCAGCAAACTCTGGAAGGACACAGCCACAGAGAGAGGTCACACTGACACAAGACTCTGACGTGTTACTCGGTGAACACAGACAGATGGTGTACACAAAGCTTGAGTGCTCTGTGCTGCAAGAGACATAACATCCCCTAAGCATTTTCAGAGACTCAAGAAAACAGCAGGAGAAGAAAGGCTTGAGAGTAGGAGACTAAAGAAAGCAATTTACACAGACCCAATAACAGTGGCCATCAAAGTGTGTGTGATCATCCAGAGCACAACACTCATTAAAAATGCACCTGATTACCACTGGTGTGATTTTTCCCCACTTTTTCATTTTTTTACCTGTTAGCAAAGTATCCAATACACTGAGTCTTCAAAACCAAAGACAGAATTAATTGCTGGCAAAGTGATCAGTGGGAAACCTTGTGTTGGCTTCCTCGAGAAGCATGTTCCTTTAAAGGAAACCACTGTATTCAGAGCTTCCCTTGTCCCTTAATGTATGATCACCACTCAACCCAGTGTGAATTCAGGAAAATTCAGCTGCACACCTTTTTCTATTAATTTCCATTAATTACTACCGATTCCAAGCACTGAACTGATGATGAATGGACCATTATTTAGAAAGTCATTGCTTTTGTGCAACTGCAATCTTATCCTTAGAGTCTGGGCTGGATTTAGTTTCATTTCCAGACAAGACAAAATAAAATGGGAGGTATAGAACTTGCCTGATTTTGGAGGAACAATTATCTTCCAGTCATGAATTTAATCATATTTAACACTGTTACACCATTTATCTTCCAGCCTCTTCAAAAAGAGTGCTAAGCTTTTCTTACCAGCAGTTGACTAGATGGTTTTGTGAGGGAAGGAATGATGTAGATCTCTTCTAAAGACACGCTGCCTGTTTTGCCTGTCCTTTCATTCTGGGCATTGATCCAGTAAGAGTTTGCATCCAGCCTTTTGTCCTCGGTGAGGATTAGCAAGTCTCCCTTCTTGAAGGGCAGGATGGCGGGGTCTTCTGGAAACAGAATAAGGAAATACTGTTCAGGCTTGACAATCCAAGAAAATGGAAAGGGATTTCAATACGAATGACAAGGGAATGGCGTTTTCAAGGCCTGAATTCAATTAGCAATAGAAAGTGTTTTGTGTAAATATGCCTTATCACTCAGTAAGACTTCAGAGAAATCACTGAAATTTGCTCTACCAGCCTGATTTTATTCCACTGAAGGCAGTGGCAAAACTCCATTTGATTCAAATGGATGCAGAATTTGTGGGTAGAACTGACTGCAATGCATGGAAATTAACTCATTGCTAATGATAAGTAGGTGGAGTTAATATTTACATTATAATTACTTTCTTGCTGCTCCAGGCAACTGTGTTCCACAGAAACCTCCAGCTTACTACGTCTGTGAAACTCTTCTGGAAAATGTTTCCAGGCAGCCCACTCCAGCTTCCTACTACAAGCAGGCTGAGTTCTTGGAAACTGCTATATCTAAATACAATATCCAAAGCAGTAGAAGGGGGAAGGAAGGCTAATTTGTATGCAAGGGTCTTGCCTTCTGCTCTGTATTGCTGTGCTCATCAGTACGCATTCCTCCTGGAGCAAAGTGTCTCTTGCATGGGGTCCTTCTGCTCCTCTCTGAGCTCTTTCAAACAAGTGCTATGCATTCTCTCAAGATTTCTCCCAGCTCTGTAGCAATGTTATCAGACGTACCTTGGGTTTTTTTCTCTTGCATTGCCATAGCAAATCGTGATCTTTTCTTCAGTCCTTCCAGGAACATGACCACCAGTTCAGCAATTGCGGCACTGTTGGCAGATGTCAAGACAAACTCCTCGCCACGAAGTGTGATGAGAGTGCAGCTCTGTCCAAATGACTTCACTGCCCTATATGTTATTGAACAGTTTGTTACCAGAGTATCTGAAAAACTTAAAGAGCTATCTGCAATCGCAGCCAAGGCACCTACACCTCCTTGTAGACAGGTCCCTGAGAATGAGCTCCTAATTTGTCTTCTCATGAGTAGGTAGGTGAGAAGGACTGAAGTGATTCAGACTCACTCTGGACTCCATTCCCCCATGTTTTTGTACAGAAGTACCTCATTCTAGACAAAAGAGCACCCTTCCATTGGAGTAATAAGGCAACTAATTCAATCTGTGACTCTCTTCACAGAAAGGTATTTTTCCTTTATGTAAGGCCCTATGTCCTGAGTGATGTGATGCAAGGATGTGTGCCCTGACCAAGTCAGTGACCTTCTTTCCCACAGCAATCCTGTTCAGCTCCACCACACCTGAGAAGCATACAAACTCCCAGCACACATAACTAATGATGGCTTAGCTATGTTAGTTATTTGGGTCATTCTTATCCTGACTCATGTCTGTGCTTCCTTACACCTTTCAGACTCTGCAGGGCCATCCTTCCTTTGACTGACTGGGTAGATCCAGCCATTTCAGTACTTCCTTTACAAGCTGCTCAGAACTTGTCCCTCTGTTTCCCAGATCCAGGCTAAACTACCCTTCCAGACTCAAATCAAATCCCCTAGAGGAAAGGCAGAGAAAGTTTACCTCCCTCCTACATGGAAACCCCATTCTGAATATGGGCAGAGCTGCCTTCATCAGATCTTGTTTCTTTGTGATGCTCACCTGTTGGTGTGGATGCCAGTTATCTCTGGGAAGGTCAGCTCAAGAAGCCGCTTTTCGGACTCATCCAAGAAGCAGATACCTTTCCAATTAATGGCAACTATAAAGTGGTTCTTGGGCAAGCTGGGACCTGAAAATGCAGGAATAACTCCTTATTAATGCTATACAAGTCCTCCTCTATTATCTCTATATTATCTTAGATCTGACCTCTACTCCCAGGCTCCAGACATTACCTGAAAACTTTGTGACTTCAAAGAATTTAGAAAAAAGCAAAGGCCACTGAAAATGAGCAAAATCCACAAGTTGTTCCTTCACAGTCTGACGGGAAAGACGGTCCTGTGTGTATGGGGCCTGCAATATAAAAAGATACCCAAGATTTCCTCAGCAAAATTTTATTTGCATGATCTGCAAAACATTGTATCTGCAGATAATAAAGAGCAGACCTGATCGCAGAGGGTCCCAATAGCCCTCTGTTATCACTGACATCAAGTGCATCTGCAGAAAGTCAAATGAAGAACGGTCTCCAGGATCCCAAGCCACAGGCACCTAAGGCTGCCAGCAGGCATGTGGACTTCAGATTCCCCTCAAATCCCCAGTGACTGGTCTGTTTGTCTAACGCACTTTGGGTGCCATGAGAATAACCCAGATAACCCATATCCAGATCAAAAATAATATTCCATTCCACGCCCATCCTAACTCAGTTGTCAGCTAGGAGGTTGCAAGAGAGCCTTAAAAGACACTCTATTCAGAGATTTATTCTCTCTTCATTCTGCCCCCCTGTTGAGCCCTATGTGGAAGAGTGAGTGAAAAGATTCCCTCTCTCCTACTCCTAACTATTTGCAATAGATAAACTGAGATGTTTTTCCTTCTTCCCTCAACAGACTAGTCATAAATGGAAATGATGAAAGAAGCAGAAGTTGGCACTCAAGAGTGGTTACCCAGCAGTGCCAGACAAGACTCTTACCTTAGCATGTGCATAGGTTATAAGGCTCACCCACTTTTCCAGGGGTTTGGACTTCAGCTGCTTCACTGGGATACAGTCGTGGAGTGCTTTTTGCACAAGCTCATTGTGGAAGGAATCGCCAAACTGGATGTAACAATATTTTGCACCTATCTCCACCAAATCATCCTCCTGAAACAATTACTCTGTTAAAAGAATCCTAAAAAGATGTCACAAAGTCCACCTAGCCTTGTTCAACCTTGAAGGCAATTTAAGAACTGGGTTTTCTCTATTTTTGTCTGGATAACCCTAGACAGCATTCCAGGATAAGGAGACATGAACTTCAAATAATCATAGTGTCAAGGAGAATAATAGCAAGGATATTAAAAAAGGACACGAATAGCCCCTTTGGACATGCCTCCAGCTGCCACATGATCTGAAAGTTCAGGAAAAAATGTATTCCAACTGCCAGTGTGGTGGCTGACACAATTATCTGGACAGGAATTGTCCATTAGAAGGGAAGAGTGATTCAGACCCACAGGAAACTTCACCTCTCTTCCTGCTTCTCCATGCTGGAAACCTTTATATTGTTTTGTCTCTTTATGAGGATGAATAAGGAAACCCACCTTCTCACAACGGTACTCTCCAAACCGGATACCGCGAATGACTTGGTGGTAAATGAGATCAGTGCTGAAGGGATCCTCCTGGCAGTTGTGCCAGGGGGTAAAGATTTCCTTCCGGAAGTAGAGCCGCCAAGGTGCATTACGTTCATGGGTGCCCCGCTCCTTCACTAGTTGCTCACACTGAGAGATGGCATCCAGGACATGATCTTGTCCCCCACCCAGCGACCAGGCCTAGAATAAATGGACAGCACATTTACTGGCATGCCTTCTTTGGATCTGAGGGAAGGGCAACAAACCCAAAGCTCCTGATTTCCTGACAGCAAAACAACAGTGAAAAGGTGAGCATATATAGTTGTACTTTGGTAATTGTGTTTATTCGTATGCACAGGGACGGTATTGGGAAAAGTAAGTTAGGAGGTAAGGGAGAAGAGCAAGGCAGCCCTGGTTGCAGTGTTTTGTCTATCTCCTTGTACTTCTGCTTATCACCTGTATGTCCCCTTAACTACACATGCAAGTGTTGCTGTAGTCTACACAATAATGCTAGCTCTGAATTAATTTCTTTGCACTTAGTGCCTAACTGTGAGCACCAAGATGTCATGGTGCTGTGTTTGTCCGTTCTGCACCATTATCGTAAAGAAACAAGGGGAAAGGAGAGGCTAAAATGCCAGCATGTGAGCCAACAGCAGCAGCCCTGATGAGGACCTTGGTGTTCAATGCACAGGCCACATGATAGAGGCTGCATCAGCAGCACTGATTTACATGACAAGTTGTGTGCCACAGTGCAGCTGGGAAATATGTCTTTTGAGTCAGGCTCCCTAGAGTTGGCTAGTCCTGCCCCCGCTCCAGCAGTTCTGCAGTGCTGCATGTGTGACCAGCAGCAGGCAGGGACGCAGGAGAGCAGGGAGATCACAGTGCTGCCCTGTCCCTCTGTGAGAGCAGGCACGAGTCAGCTGCGTGACCTGGCAAAGGAAACCTTCCAAGCCTGCAGCAGGAAATGCTGAGTGGCCAGCCAGCAGAAAGGCAAAATAGGATTATCAGGTCCTGAGACTCAGCTGGAAGAACTGATTTGGTTCTAGTGTAGGACTGGGATGGGGGAGCTTCTAGAACAGAGGACAGAGGGAGTCCTCAGCCAGGCTGGATGGACAGCAGAAACCACAGAAAAAGAAGGCAAATTTCATTCTGTTTTTCTACACTTTACCTTGTCAAACACAGCAATGTAGAGTGAAAAACCAAATACATCCTTCAGCTTGGTTTTATCTGCTATGAACTGGCAGATCTCTTTGGCAATGGAAGCAGAGTCTGCAGGGACAGTGATGCTTTGGCCGTTCATCAGAGTGACATTAAACATAATGGGTTTCTTTTGCTTTGTTGCCTGCAAGTCAGAGTTAAATGAGAGAGACAAATTATGAGCAAAACTTACTTTTCTGTGGAGAATGAAGAAGGTATTTAGATTTAAGAGCCCCGCACATCGTATGCCCTAGTCGACAATCGTTAAGAGAATCTCCAAAGCCCACATGGTTTCTTCAGTGCATGGTGAGTGTTAAGTACAAATGACATCCCTGGACCAGCATTGGAATCAAGTTCCCTCCTCCCCACAGCTCAGAGGCCTAATGAATTTTGGGCACAGCCTTACATGCAGCAGCAGAGAGGTGGCCTGCAGTAAGCATTTTGCCTAGGAAGATAGGTGTTAGGTGATGGGGTCACTCAAGCTCAGGAAGGAATCAAACAGGTCTCCACTTATGGGATGGGGTGTGTGTGTAATTATTAGGCTGACATTGAAAGGAAGGAGGAGGGCGATGTAGCCCTACCATACAGACATATCCCACTCATTTTAAGAGCATGAGCCCTGCTCAGTCCTTTCCAAGGATGATGTTAAGAGCTTCCCTCATGAGATGGTTCTGGTCTGTGGCTCCTGAGTGGATGCAGGCATCATCCTGCATATCAGGTGTTGCAGCTCTTAATTTACATCCTCTGTTGGATTTGGGTTGACTGAATAGCCAGAGAAGAGGCAAATCTAAGGAGCTATCCAGACTAAGGCAGCTTGTCTTCAATCCCCTTGTGCAACTGATTTCCATTATTAGACTTAGGAAGATCTGTCCACACAGGTTAGGAAATGCAATCCAGCATGAACCGACACGGATCAATACAATTAAGTAATGAGGGAATTGCCACCTGAAGTTCCAGCCAGCTAGGTGGTTCAGTCCGTGCTCCGTTGGCACAGGTACGTCTCAGACGTTCAGCACAATATGGTGCATAGCCTGTGGGCCCATTATGGATGAAATTCAGCAGGTACTAGACACAGAACACAGGAGAAAGTTAAGAAACACTAATGCTCATAAAACACTAGAAACCTTTTCCAGCAGATAGACTAGACTAGAATATTGGTTATGCTTAGTTACAGTTTGCCAGGAAGTTTTAAAGATTAGGGTTAGGATCAGTTTTGGAAAAGGAGGGTTTGAGGCACCAAGTTTTCCTGCATTCTTCAAAGCTTTAGGCTGAAGAGGAAGATTTGTGTCAGTATAGGTCTACTCCTTATTTTTAACTATACTGTAAATAATAGACAGTTGAGAATGTTTATTCCTAGAATTAGGTTAGGGGCAAGGGTTAGGGTAGGGTTAGTGTTTCTGATGGAAGAACCTGCATCTTGTGACATTCTGTATGAACCAGAGAGCTAGGAAGGGGGTTAGCTGCAGGTCAGGGCTGCAGATTATGGTTGCTTTCAGTTTTATTAAGTTCTCTGGCAATACTGATGGTTGACAGAAAGATTAAAATTGGACTTTGGAAGAGAAGGATTAGATAAATAGAGCTTTGCGGGGGTTGTATGGCTCAGATATCTTAGATGAGATGGTATAAGCATGGACTTGTATTTACATGCTTGATTTGTATTTAGGGCAAGTTTGGGTCACCTGGTTATTTTCATGATTAGGAGTATGACTACGCATAGGGCATGGATTTAGGAAAAGAGAACTAAAAGAAGTCAAGTCTTTCATGAATTCTGCATACTTCACAGATTTGGATAAAGACTGGTGTCAAAATATGTCTATGGCTTATGTCGAGTTTGGTTCAAGTAGCAGCCACTTGGCAGTATTTATGATTAATCATTTGATTTAGGATATCAGCAAAGCAGTACTAAAGATCTGGAGACTTTTACGGATTCTGTATGCCTTTAAGACCTAGGAGAAAGCCTGATGTTAAGCTGGAGCCATAGTTTGTTTTTTCTGTGGTGAAGTGGATTTATCATCTACCTACATTTAGATATTAACGTATCTTAAAAAAAAAGGTAGGAAAACCCAAGTTTCCACTGGATTTTATAAGGTTTGGAGGTGTAGGGTGATATTTTTTCTTTGTTTTACTGCATGCACTGGACTTCAGAGTATACTTAATCACTAGGATTGTAACTGGAGATAGCTTTAGAGTGCTGGAAAAGCAGGACTGCAGAGGATAAAATCTGCCAGATTTTTCACAATTGAAGATGTAAAATGAGGGCTGTGATCAACAACAGAATCTGACTCGTATGCCATGTCATGAAAAAGAAGTAAACATCAGTACAACAATCACTTATTTAAATTCTCAGATAAGCATATGAGATGAGATAGTTTCTGCTAAAATCACAGCACCAGTTGCTATGACAGCAAAATAGTTTATGTGGCTATTTGTGTCAAAATAGTAAAATAAATAAGAAACCAGAGCAGCTGAGGCCTTTAAGCTGCTATAGGAAAGGTGAGCAATGTACCTTCACAAATGTGTCTGAAGGAGGAAAGCAACCAAGGCAAAGTGACAGAAGGATCCAGCCTCGAGCATAGCTGCTCCTGTTGCTGTTTTCACTGAGTTGTTTGCAAATCTGGCAATAAATCTCATCTCTGTAATAAAACATGTGAAAGCAACATGATAATGATTCACTGGCTGAACTGTCTTTAGCTACATTTCCATTGCAAGCTTGGCATGATTGCAGCACGATGAAGTAGATCTGAGCTAGCTTTAATCACATTAGCTAGGATATCACCTATGTTTACCATGGGAAATAACTGTGTCCTGGGCATTGATAGGAAAAGGCTTGTGCCCTTGGCCACCCCTTCTTACTCGAGAAGTTCAAGTGCAATTCCCATGCTGGAGATACCTCATATGACTAGCAGTGGGGCTGTGCTGAGATAGCAATTACTGGGCCAGCCAGCTGTGGTATTTCATTGCTGCCTTCCACATGTGAAATCTGCCTTAAGCTCTCCACAGTACATGGTGTGTGTCTTGCGGCTTTTGCCTGTCTGCTCATATGTGGATTTGGGGATAAGGACAGTGGGACACCCTGCTTAATGCTAGGATTTGTAAGCTTTTAGGAAACTTGGCATAAAAAGTGGAGTGAGTCCTTGGACAGGAATGCAGGAAGGTGTGCTGCAAAGTGAGCTTCTGAAAATGCAAGTTGCCTGTAACGAGGACATATGGGAAACAGATGCAAAAAGCAGCGTACAAGCAAAACTGCTATTTAAAAAAATCATCTTAAGTCTTCTAGGCTCCTGGGACACACATTTGGCAAGTCTGCTGTGGGAGGATACAATGCGGATGGGGTCTGTGCTCCCAGGTGGGGCATATGGTGAAACAAAGTCTGAGGGAGCAGATGCTTAGCTGGTGACTGTTATGATACATTCATTGAAGACAATTTTTGCCAGATGAGGCTTTGCTTCTGGGAGCATCTTGACTGAAACAAAGCAACTAAGTAGAGAAAAAAGCAGCCCATGCCTGAGGCCGAGGCAGGGCCTGTGCTTACGGGCTTTGTTACAGAAAAGCATCAGGTAAATTGAAACGGGCAAGCCCAAAGTGGAGGAGAGGATTCGCGGGGGCGGGGGGGTCAGAACCAACTAGCTTCTGTCTCATCCTCACACAGCCTTTGGGCTAAGGGCCGTCCTCACAAAGCTTGTGAGCAGGATTTCTTCTTTGAGTGGCTGAGCTAGTCAGCAAGCCAGTCTTTCAGCTATCTTTGATTTGAGGACATCTCTTCCGGGCTCAGAAACAGGTTCTGAAAACCTCTCTAGCATATGTTAACCCCACATTTTTTACTCTCTCCTGATTTTTCCATGTCCCTCATACTAGGGCTGTGTTCCACCTTCAGGTGTTACTGGGTTACAGCACTGAGCTCTGTCCCATTGCATACTTGTGGGGTATTCAGAAAGCCATACACTGAGACAGGTGACCTAAACTGAGATGAAGATCCCAGGAGGGGCAGTGAGGCAGCTGTTTTCCATCCCCTCAGACACAGGTGAACCATGCTCTGAAGGGGTGTCTGCAGTCTCTCAGTCTTATATGTGACTAGCTTGGACTTTTGGTCAGGAGTCCCCAGAAATGAATGGGGGACATTTCCAGCATTCTCTCGGGCTTCGGAAAGGGAATGCTGAATATCCTTGAGGTAATGGGTATCGGTTCTGGAAAGAAGGTGCAAGTTTCCTACCTGAGGGCAGGGCGCAGAATTGCATTGCCAATAATGAAGTGCACTTTTTCAAGGTTGGACATAGGTCTCTCAGAGATCGAGCTGTCCTCCTGGAAAGCCTCTTCTCCACTTTTCAGCTGGTTTGCCACCTGAAACAAACCAAGCAGAACCCCAGAGTGCTCTGGAAACCTTTCCTCATACCAGGCAGCTCTCATAGGAATGAGAGCTGCTCCATCTTTCTGGCTAAAATTTTCCTGCTCCTTGCAGCAGCAGTTAAGAAGAGACCATACCTTCAACTCAAAAATCTCGTGTTACAGCACTGTTCTTACTGGTTTGGAGAACTTTCATGTATTATCCTGTAAGCACTAAGCACATGGTGGTTCTTAGCCCTGCTCAGGGCTTTGAGCAAACTATTCTGTAATACCAACAATTCCCAACAATAAAAGGTTCTCTGTGTTCAGGAGTCACTCTCCAGTGGGAAGGAGTAAAGGGAATCTGCCAGGGAATGAATGACATCAGTGCGCATGGAGAGATTTTCAAAGGAAGGCAAAAAGTGCACCAGGTATCCCCTACACAGCATGGGCTGCACTGGCCTGGAAGGGCAATGAGTTCCCAGCTGGGAGCTGCTGGCATGTAACATCTATCAGCAGGTGCAAGATAGGGGTCCAGGTAAAGAGATTTAGGGAAAGCAATTTATTTCCGAATCTTACCTTCCCTGTCATCTTGGAGGACCGTTTCAGCTTCAGGGAAGAGATCCCCTTGGAGATCTTGTTATCCTTTCTGCTGTCTCTCTATGACACACGTTATCATTATGGGAAATTAGTTCAACGCACAGCAAGAATGAGTCATTAAGAAAAGACAGATGCCAAATTTGGGACATTTTTGTTTTGTCCCCTATTGCTCAAAGGAGCTGCAGTGTCCTCCTACGACTGACAAGGACCCCTTTGCACTTCTGGTACTTTTGGCTAAGTACAATAGCCTGCAAGGTTTCCTTTGCTTTTCTCACTTTCAGTAGAACAGGACAGGAACCAAGGAAAGCATCTGAAAATACAAACATAGCCTGTTCCTCTCACCATATTTGGGCTGTTGCTCCTGAACTGGACCTGGTTTTTCTTGCCAATTGTGTCATATATCTGTGTCATCACGGAGCTGCTCTTGGTGGTGACACTCTTGGCAAACATTGTTGGCTCTGGCAGGTCCCCCATGAACCGCAGGATGATGACCCACACAACCAGAGAAGCCTGCAGTGGCAGAAAGCACAGTCAGACACTGCCAAGAGAACCACTGGCCACATGCCCTTTCTTCCTGTTTAGGTAAAACCATTTTCTTCCTTTATCCACTCCAAGTTATTAAAATTCCCCATCCCCTCCCACCGTTTACACAAGGAGTTTCCTTTCATCTCCAACCACATGTGAGCATCATTCACAACTCTCTCATGCTAAAAGAAGAGGGCACAGGGCTTCAGGAGGCTCCAGTGGGAATGTCAGACCTGCTCAATGACTGCTGAGCCCTCACCATTCCCTTTACTGGCACCTGGCAGGTCCCCTGTAGCTGGAGTGAGGTATAGAAACCTTGGCTGAACTGCACTCTGCATCTACCCACCTGGACAGATCAGCACTCTGCAGCAAGCTCTTCCAGAAGCCCTTATGCTCAGAAACAGAAGGCCAAGTAATGTCAAAGTTTTTGCAGCATGGGACTCCCCATTCTGCAAGGCTGCTTAATATGAAGGAAAACTTCCCTCTCCGCCTTCCTATCCCTCAAGAGGAAAATGGGAAGGAACCCAAGGAGGAAGGGAGCTGTAGGAGCCAGGGCTGTTGCAGGGAGCAGGTTCACCAACAAGAACAAGCAAGATACCAGGACATTGTCCTTGTCGTCATGGTAGAGCAGTGGGTGCTGCAGGGGTCTCCGGATATGTGTATGTGTAGATGACCCCTGGAAATAAGTAGCTGCAAACTTTGGGAAGGTGTACTCTGCCAGGCCATCCGTTTCTTCTTCCAGCTCCACACTCATGGGAATCATGTCCAGGTCCACCTCTTCCAGCCTGCTTGGCTTTGTTTCCAAGTCCTGCACAGAACATGCAGAAGAAGCACATATTCTTTCCCTCCACCCGTAATATTCTTATTTTATATAAATTTTTCTGACTTGGCCATAATTCCTCTGGAATTTGACTCTCCAACTATTGCCAAAGCCATGTTCAGCAGCTACCAACAGACCATTGGGACATAGGACCTGTTCCTCCAAGATGCATCCATTCCATATGGCCTCCCTGGGCTGGTCTTCAGCTGGCCAAGAATGTTGCAGGTCAGAAAACCCAGGCGCTACCTCATTGCTCCCATTCTGCACTAATCCAGACTGCTCTGCTCTGCCTACCTCCCTCTGCCCCATTCCATCCTCCACAGCTGTCAGGACCAGTATATCTCAAATCTTGCTTTTAAGGATATGGAGTAACTGCACAAGACGTGTGTGTAAGCTGGAAAGCACTGAGAAAGCACCGGCAGCAGAACATGTAGTTGGTGCTAAAAGGAGAGACTGGCACAGTTCAGAGAGGGTCTACTGGGGAAATGGAACAAATGTGAAGTGGTTTTTGGAGATGCACAGTCCCTAAACTGCAGATGACCAAAAGCTTTTGGGAGCTGACCTCTGAATGCAGTTTCTCAAGGGACTGTCTGGATGACTTATTTCAGCAGTTCTTGCTCAGTGCTTTCACTGTTCATTAAACAGAATTGACCATGGATGGAATTCCAGAAAAGTCAATGGACTTACATGAGGGATGAACATGACCCATTACCACTTTGCAGCTCAGTACCTCAAAACCCAGAGGAGCCTGTCCTTCTTGGCCTCCAATCATGGAAGGTAAAAATCCAAAAATTTTGTCCACCATGTCTTGGTCACTGATAACATCATAATTTGTTGGTCTATTGGCAAGAGCATTATTTTTCCTTTGTCTTGCTTCATTCTCTTCTCTCTCCGCAGCAGCCAGGTGTTCCTTTAAACATAAAAGTTGGTTAAGCATGACTGGAACATCATTCAGCTAGAATGAATGGGCACGAGGATGAAAGGCAATTACGTGGGTGTTATGACAGTGAGATGTAGCTCTGCCAGTGCAGTGCCTGATGTGAAACCAAATGTTGCTTGTGTTAAGCAGTCACAAAGACCTAGCACATCAGCAGCTTGCACTAACAGCTGTCCTTATAGGCTGTTGGCCTATAAGTAATAATGCAATTTTCAAGAACTGTATCATCAAGCAATGCTACAGGAAAAACACAGTATTCCTAACTTAGCATGAAAAAAACACATTATTTAAAATTTAAAAATGTTTTGTGTCAGGAGACCATAATAGCATGTGCATGTTTGTCTGAAGTGCCCCTCATACTTCCGATGTGCATGTGTTTGGCTTGGCCCATTTCTAAATCATCCTCACAAGTGTGTTTACGACTATGTCCGCTTTTTACTATCCTCTGACATGTACCAGTGTGCAGATATTTGAGCAAGTCTACACGTGTGAGCTGGGCAAGCTGTCTTGTTGGGCACACAACATGGCATTTGGTGTTCCTCGGTCCACATACCTACCTTTTCTAACCTCATAGCTTCTTCTCTTGCTTTCACTGGTCCAAGGACTTGGATGAGACGTTTCTCTTCTTCCAAGCGGATATTCCTGGCTTCCAGCCTGCACTTGTTCTGTGAACAAGAGGACCATTCTGTGACTGTTTCCATACCTGCTGGGCTGGCTCCCTTCTGCCGTTAATCAGCTGTCCACACCAGGACTTGATCTGCAGCTGGGGCTGCTTGGTTCTAGCTTTGGCATTTTAGGGAACGGGCCACAGGCAGATATCTGCAGATGGGATTTGTCCTGTTTGTACAGCATCTAATGCAGAAAGGAAACCACAAGAAGGGCTCCCATGTGCTACGGACAGCTAAGGTAATAAATACAGGATTTTTCTGGCAGTGCATATGAAGATACACAACACTGGGTTTCCCTCATGAATGGATCCCTAAGAGACATTATCAGGCCTTGCTGCAGAAAGTGATCTTCCTTTGTGGTAGTGACTGATACATATGCAAACCTTCTTATCGTTTTCTCCTCCCTTCTGTCAAAAATATTTCTGCTTGGTCAGTGCGGTTCTGATGAAACTAAATCTGTGATAAGCATGGAAAGCAAGCATAAACAACATCAGCCCATTTACGACTCTGCTTTCATATCTGACAAGAGCTCATACCTGTCAGCATGCTAACCTCAGAAGTCTACAACCCAAAATAAATAAAGTGCTATAGCAACACCTGTTGGTAGTTAAATATCTATCAGAACCTCATAGAAACAACATCATGTTCACAAGGTATCTGAACGGATATGCGTACCTCTCTCTTCATCCTCTGGTAACTCTGGCGAGCAAACATGCCCCTTGCATATGCCTGTATAACACATACAGCTTTCTTCTGTTCTGTTATCTTTTTACGCATTAGATAACCACGGCACAAGGCTTGAAACCTGATGACACGAGCCCGGGCTGCTTCATACTGTTTAGCAAGCTGCCGGCTCCGGACAAGGGCCTGCAGGCGCCCAAACCCCAGCAGAATCTGTAGCAGGTGGAGAAAAAGAAGAGGTTATGGCTCAAAGCCCGTAAGACTGGGACTAAGTTGGGATAAGTAGATGACAACAAAATTCAGTTATTTGATAGATATACTGGAAGGGGTTATGGGACACTGCCACTTAAGAAAATGCTTTATTTTCTGCCAGTGATAAGCTTTTTAAACTAGTTTATATAGAATTCTCATGGGGATCTTCTAGGGAGTGGCTGCAGGAAGCAACAGTGATAACCCAGGATCATGGCAAGGGAAGGGAGAAAACAGAAATGAAGCCAAGTGATTGGAAAAAATGGCATGGCCTTGAGAAAGATGGGTGTGACAAGCCGGAGAGAAGCAACAGAAGGGGATGGGGCAGAGCGCAGGGCAAGAGACTGGCTCTTCAGGCAGGAATTGTGTCACTTTGTGGAGAATAGAAAATGTTTCTAATTGAAAATGGCATTTTCTCCTCCCAGCCCTCAAGAATGGGATGTTCTCTTATATTGTAATAATAATTCCTTCCACACAAACACACAGTATGTGAAAGCCCCTAATATGGTGTAGCTTTCCCTACCCACAAAACCCCCACCTACAGAAGTTCAGTCTTTGTTTTCAATAATAAGAGATGGATGTGATGATAACTTTTTACAGATTTCCAGTTTTCCTGTAACAGTGGTGGCAGACACTGTGCTCACAGCTTGCCGGTGATGGACAAATGCTAGCCCTGGACTTCTGGCTGGAAGACGTGTGCCAGGCCACTGGAGCCAGCACTGCCAGAGGTTAGCTGAGTTACCATTTCACCAGAAAGCAGGAATGTCACGGGTTCAGTAAGCCCTGAGATGTCTCAGGGCCCTCCTTGGACCCAACAAATCCCTTCTTTACACCCTGCCATTTTGCCTTTCTCCCCTTCAGTTCTGAGTGTCTTCCTCCTAATACTCCACTCAGCCCTGCAAAGCAGAGTATATAAACACACATATACTCGCCTCTTACCATTCTGAAATCCTTCCGGCAGCAGTAGCCTCGCCAGGCTGTCTGAATGGCTACAGCGGACTTCCTCTGTTTCAGAAACTGCTTCCTAAGCAAGCAGACAGGTGAGGTGACAAGCAATAGGTTATTTCTGCTGCTTCTTATGATAAATTGAGAGAGGAATG
Organism: Apteryx rowi; assembly: GCF_003343035.1. Classification (NCBI taxonomy): domain Eukaryota; kingdom Metazoa; phylum Chordata; class Aves; order Apterygiformes; family Apterygidae; genus Apteryx; species Apteryx rowi. The sequence goes on from NW_020450772.1 coordinate 3,260,986, forward strand.
AGGTGGTGGCTTTTTTCTTTCATGGGATGTCTATGCTCTGGTCTCAGCCCTGTCTGGTGTCTAGGGATACTAGGGCCAGGAAAGCTATCATTAAACTAACCAGCTCAATTATTAGTAGACATCTTGCCAGGGCAAGTGTGGAGCTCAGTGAGGTCTATTTTTCCTGCTTCCCAGTAGCCCAAGAAAAGCATTGTGTTGCAGCAGAAAGTTCAGGCTGGTCAGATACTTTTCTACCACATGCTGCAAAAATATCCTCAGTCCCAGCCTTTTGTCTGCTCACACCTTCCTTGTGCTGATGGAAAGGCCAGAAGAAGCTGTTTTGCATGACCTTTGCTGTAACACAGGCCTTGAGGGATTTTCCCTAGGCTCAGCTTATTCTGCAAGTGAAGCAGCATCATGAATTAGTGGAGCTCTTCATACTGTTTTCATGTTTGCTTTGCTATTCATGTGCTGGTAAAAAGGATGAGATAAAAGTATTACTAATCCACCTCGATACATCTGAGCTGACTTTGACCCTTAATACTGCAAAAATGCTTATACAAACTGCAGACCAAGTTCATTGCTTTGATAGAAGAGGTCTATAAGAGCTGAAAATGCCTTCACATCAGGCCTGGATAAGTTAACTCCCCCACCTCATCATCTCTTGCTCCCCAGTGTCCTAACTTTCAGGGCTAGGAGCTGTGTGAACAAGATTAACTTTCCGTGGTAAAAGCTGTCACCAACTGTGGCTGCTGGAAGTGGCACATAGCTTTGATGATCTAAGAATAAAATTGAGGTGAGGTGAGGGAGAAGTGATGCTCTTTGTTAGAGAGCAGACAGAGTCTGAAAAAAAAAAAAAAGGGAGTTTGGGGCATTTGTATCATTCTTTATAATTCTTGCTTTTCCACTGTTAGGAACATTTCTAAACTAAACTAGGAGTCAGTCCTATATCATAGTTCTGGTTAGGCCATATAAGATTAGTAAGCACAAATCATGATGTAAAGCATTTAATGAGGACAAACAATTACTTGACAGGGACTAAATTTCACTTCTGAAGACATTTCAAACTGAATCGGACAAACTACAAGAATTGTGCATCTTTGGCATGGAGAAGGACTACTTAGTTTCCTGTCTGGTTCTTTTCTTTTCTACCTATGTTTTGTATCAAAGAAGCATCCTAAAAAAAAGGTTCCTTGTAGCTTTGAGAAGGACACAGATTCCACGGGGTCTTCCTGCTTTCCAAATACTGATCTCTACCRTTCACTAGAAATACTGAGTGCAAATCCTCCTTCCAACCCTTCCTCCCCATACAAGCTGCATGTGCAGAAGCCCTGCATTTTGAAAAGTATCATGATAATAAAGAAACTGAGACAGAACAAATCTTTATGCAAAGTCTGCCTAGATACACCTTGTATTGTTACATGATGAGAACTGAATTTAGGGCTAATGGAAGGTATGGAGTGATACATTTTATATTTGAAAATGTTTTACTTAGACGTTAAAATACAACACAAATATTAGTGCTTCAAACCAAAGCAAATTCTCTTCTTTAATGTCACTGACCTGTCCTTGACTCCTCTCATCACCTTCTGGATAAGAAGAACCTTATCTGTGAGTACCTTGTGTCGTTGCAGCTCTAGTACTGTATCATGACAATCCTGTTAAAGGAAAATATGGATATGTTAATAGAACAGAAACCCCCACGACTTCTGAAAACTGGACACATGTTCTGAAAGAGGCCCAGACTCAGCATAAGGCAGTGCAAACTGGGATTGAAATGCATCTGTGGGACTGCATTAGGAAGAGGGTGCACCAGCTAGATACACTGTGTCTGGCTGTAGCCGTAAACAAGCACACAGCTTGCCTACAGTAAGACTGGCTTTACCAGGGGGCTAAGGGCAAGGAAGTCCCTGCCACAGCCTGCTGGCATCCAGTTCTTTATGCTCCAGAGCTTGAGCATTGCATTGGGCTGTTTCAGCTGCACCACTGGAACACAGGAGGAGGATCAGCCTCTCCTAAACCACGCTAATATCCACCAATTTACTTGGGGACCAAAGATCCCCTCAGATTCAAGAGAGAGTTTGTAAGAGAATCTAGTCCTTCTGGGTCACCAATCTTTCACAGGCAGGTCAAGCTTTACTCTGAAGCATCCAGTTTTTCAGGAGAAGAGGTTATAAACTGTCCTTTTTACTTACTTTAAGGAAAATCTTGGTCTTTCCAACTTGCCAGCCTTCATTCTTGCCCAGCACCGCTTCGGAGATGCTGATGCAGCACTGGCGAGCATCATTCTTCACCTGATGTGCAGAAGCATAATCGTGTTAGGGCTTGGTTGGAAACACAGCAACTGTACTAGGTAAGGATCTATTGCTCTGCATTTCAAAGGGCAAAGAACAGAAATGGCTGAGGTCTGACAGACCTCAAGGCTGACAGTACAGTGAATGAAAGCGGTTCAGCTCCAATGGTCAGGGAAAGGAGGAACATTAGGGCTTGGCCAAGCATTCAAGAGTTCAAGTGCCAGGAGGATGTCAGAGAGACCTCAGAAGTGTGTGACTACAGAAAAGAAGCATCTCAGAGCGATGGGGATGCCACCCTGCCTGGGACATCTGTGTGGAGCAAGTCCAGGTTAACCAGACCTAAAAACACCTCTACTGTTTCAGCTAAGGTCCAAGCGAGGATTTAACTGCAGTTACTCTGATGACAGCTCTCTCAGCTGTGACAGCAGTAATCCAAGAGTGGATTTCTATTGTGGGATAGTGGATTTCTATTGTGGATAAGACTAAAGTCTTATAAGGAGAAGTTAAATTAGCCTTAAACCAAGTTTGTGTTCACATACCCGTTCTTGAACAGACCCTGGCAGGAGAACTCTGTATCTCTCAAAGAACTCCTCAAAGGTGTAGCGAACTGGGTAGCCAGCCTTCCTGATCTGAATGGTCTCCATCATCCCTGAATACCGCAGCTGTTGGATACACAGTTCTCGGTTGAACAACTGGAAGGGAAGGCAGACAAGGAGGAGACTTAGCACAGAAAGAAGCTGCACATGCAGCATTCCTCAGAGCACCTCTATTAACCTCTGGCCTTGAGTGCCTGCAGAATGGCATAGTATACTTTTCTTAATTGCACTTCTCATTTCAGTGGCCTAAATTAATTAATTACAGGCATAAACAAGTCATTTTAAAAGGTCTTCAAATTTGTGCTTATCACAAATTTGATAAACAGTGGAAACAGTCCATTAACTTTGGTCTGGCTTTAACAACCATTTCCAATTCTATAACTGCAATTTCAGATGAACAATAAACTGTTCATAACATTTTGCAAGTGCAAATAACTGCAGTAGTAACTTATGCCCCTTGGGCATAGCCATGAAAAGCACAGCATGAGGGCTGCTATTCTCTTGTAAACAGAATAAAAATAGGCTCACTAAACCATATGCAGCACTTTGAGACAGATTAATTCACTAGACCAACACCATTTGAGGATTTTGTGTAGAACTAGGTCATGATCTCCTGAGTTCCAGCCAAGCATCTTACTGACAAGCTTGCTCTTCTTCTGTAGTGTCAACTCAAGCCACACCACCCTTCTTTCAAACACCAACAGCACTCCTCTTCTCTCTCAAGCTATTTCATCATATGATCATTGCTGGATCTTAACTTTTCATTTGTCCCCTTCATAGGGGACTAGAAATTCTCCTGTTCTCTCTTTTTTCTTTACAGGGATGACTTTTACAACTCCATCAGGAATACACCCATGTGCTTTTTCTTACCATCTATCATTTTATGATGCTTTTAGAGATGCTTTTATAAATTAACATTGCTGAATCCTACTGCCCTTTTTATTGCAGTAATAGCTTATACTCCAGCTCTTCTTGGCTGAGGTGCAAATATCAAATGCTACACAGCAGCTGACAGCTTTTTCTCATTAGGAAGTTTACTGAAGACAAGACCTCATATTGTTAAAGCATTACCAGTGGTTTCTTGAAGTCATTTGGTTTGATGCAGCGGATAAAGTATGGCTGACACTGACCAAGGATTTTCATCAGCTTCTCCAAGGATTTCTTGAACTGTCCCCCCAGAGTAGAGAGTCGTTTGGTGTTATCCAAACCCTGGGAAGAATAAGCAGGTGCTGACTGCTACATCATTCACTGTCGGAGGGCAAGTTAATACATTTTTGTATTTTTGTACCATGTCAAAAAAAGCTACTTACCTGCATGGGACCTAAATCTGCCATCTGTATCTTATTAATTTGAGGTTATTCTTGCAAATAACCTCATGAGCTCCTTGACCTACCTGGGGCACTAATTCTAGCAGTAGGAGGGAGCCATGGTGAAAGAAAATCCACCCACAGGAGCCCATAAAGCCTTGTCTTTTCCAAACAAGGCTGTGTTTAGTGTAGAGTCTGGGTGCCAAGCTGTTATTCATGGGTGTGTGCCTGCAAGCTTGGTGAGAAACAGCTGCTCCCAAGGCAGTAATAACCTCCAGGCCAGACATTTTGCTTGTAGCTCATGACTAACTGGGACTGCTAAGGATCCAGACAGCTCAGTCCTTAATGATTAGGATGACTGGTCTTCTTGCCCATTATTATACAATAAGTAGTGAAAAGGCAAACATTTACTGGAGGATAAGCTACGAGCTACTCTGTATAAAGCTGTAGATGTAGTGCTCTATGTCTCACAGCTCCCAGGCTGAATTTTGCTCCCAGCTGCAATAGTGTAACCCCAGAGGGACTGCAATTGCTGCAGTTCACTCTGGATTTCCCCAGCTTCCCTGAAAGCACACTTCCGCCTCTGTCTTTTTCACACAGATCATTGCAATAGGCCTTCAATTCTACCTCCCAGTATGGTTTTAGGGCACATTAAATTATAGTGACAACAGTGCATGTTCCTAGTAACAGGAAGGGCTCCCCTGGTCTTTTTCAAATGGGCTACTTATAAGCTTGGAGGTAATAACTGCAGCACTATACAGGTAGATATAAAGGGGTTTTTTTGAAATAAATAAACCATTTAAAGTCCGGTGGCTGCCCTGTCTCACAGTCCTCATGGGACCTCACTTTGCTGGTCCTTAGGTTTAAAGTGCCATTTTTAACACTCAAGTTGCCACCTTCTGCTTTAGCTACAGAGCAATGCTGCCCTCCAGCGACAAAACACTTGTGCTGTTGGAAAACTGTTCCTGGGAATGTCTCGTAACAGCTCTAATACATCTTAGTGCTAGCAAGCATCTGTTTGAAGTAGTTATAATATCAAATACATATTTAAGCTGTATGAGAGTTAAAGCAATTTGCACTCCCAGATCTCAGAGGCCTTTCTGCTGTACCAGTGTATCAGTGGGATGGCCACAGAGGGCTGGAGCCCATGCCCTCGTGGTCTCACAGACCACCTTTAGATACGCCAGTGTTAAACTTGTTGCCTGGGGTGGTGGTCAGTTTTCTCCCCTGGTGACTGAGGAGAGCAACTGTGAGACCTCAGAACAGCAAAGCTCTTTCCAGCACTTCATCCACTGCTCTTCTCTATAGACTTCCCAACAAGGGCCTGACCTATTTGAAATTAATACGGGTCTTTCAGCTGACGTCTGTGCATTTTGAAACGGGTAGCAACCCTCATTTAGTAATTCCTTTCTTGACATACTACTGTACTTTCTAAATGTCCTCCTAAGGAAAGGCTTTTTCCAATAACACAATCTTCTTTAAAGAGACAAAAATCATTAAAACATTACAGCAATGTAGATAGACCTGATATTTAATCTCAAGGTATTCATAGCATTTAAGAGATGCTAAGCCCATTCTCTTTTGCTGCTTGTTCCTTTTCTGACTTTCTTCTCCCCTAGGTTATTTACCTGTCCATGGCCAGGTGTTCTAGACCAGCCAAACTGGGATAAAGACTGAGGAAGAAAGAACAGGATCAGAAAACAGAGCCAGGAGAGTAGGCAGGTAAAAGGTATTATAGCAAGCTGACTGTTTGCTCTATGCTCTGAGAGGGAAACTCAGAGATATAAGCATTAAAAGCAAAGATGCCTTCATACAGTGCTGACACTGCGTAGTTAAATGCTCAGCAATCAAGATAGTGAAAGCTGCAGCAGGGCAGAGAACTTGAACTCTGCTCATGCTCTTCCCAGACTGCTGCACTTTACAATCGCTTTTTCACTGGATACAGGACGAGGCTCCCTACACCACCAGACACAGATGTTTCTGCAGTAATTAGCAATCATGAACTTTTTCACAAAGCCTCTGGGCCAGAAGGAAGAGCTGAAGTTGCAGCAGTATGCAGGGCAGGGAGACTGTCTACAGGTGTCACTGGGAGCAGGAGGCAGCGTGGCTCTTCTGTGACAGTGGAGCTATTTGCTCCTGTGTGCCAGCCTGTCACCCCTCTGCAAGAAGAGACAGGCCAGGACCCTCCTGCCAGTTGCCGTGCCAGACCGCTTTGTGTTATGGCCACAGCAGGCTGGCTACACATGCAGTAGGGCAGCAGTTAGCTGCTGGCTTCTGGACAAGTATTGGCTTTGCAGAGGGGCCTCCGGTTGGTTCCTTGCTCTGTTCAGACGAACCCTCTGGACTGCAATTTCCTCCTACTCGTTTACACCCCTCCCCACTGTAGGGTATGGATGCCCAGGCAGACACAAAGAAAACCCATCTGTTTGCTGGCAATGTGTGGGGAAGTAGCACAACTCATGCTTTTGTGAGAGGTTGCCGGCGTGGCCACAGAGATGTCCGGGGACACAGTCTCTTCTAGCTTTTGCTACCCAGGAGACAGGCTGACATTATGCTTGTCTACAGCACGAATGCCAGGCACTGGCTGCTCTTGCAGACTGCCTTGCAGAAATGAGTTGAATGAAACAGAGAACGATTTGCAGAGACAGTGCAAAAAAAAGAGGCCAAGAGCAGACAGAGCCTTATGGAAGGGATGAGAGATTGGTTGTTTTTGCAACCTACTGCCAATAAGCCAACCTTGTAGGACTGGTCACCTCCAAGACGCCGGATGGTCCCATGGCCGAGAGTAGGTGGGGTTGTTTCCACCTGGAAAATCTGCCTCAGGAATTGGTTTTTGGAGGAATGGACCACTTGCATTACATTAGCACTCAATGTGTCCCGGTTTTTCTCCAGGAAATCTATAGGATGGAAACAAAATCAGCTTGTTATCTCTGCAGCCTGCTGGCTTTAGGCCAACTCTGTCTATCTAAAATCCACTTTATTTACAGTAACCTGCAGATTAGTTTAAAGTAATCCTCCTGACCTCCTGACTTCAGCTAAGCAAATCTAGAGGTTACGTACTCTCATACTGAGAAGCCAGAGATCAACACTACCCTGAGTGCCACACATCCAAGGCAAGCCATGCCCTTATCTCCACCCTCCAAATCCAGCAGAGACAGTCTCACCTTTTGACTGATAAAAGACAACCCCAGCAAAGTGGTTGATGCCAAACTTGGTGTCATGGACACTCTTAGGTGGGATGTAGACGTTACTTTTGCCATGCAGGGAATTGATTTTGACGAGCATGGTGGCATCTGTGCCCTAGGAATAAACACAGGCAGAAAAGGACAGTAAAGTAGATTCCCCCTGACAGCACTGGCCCAGACTCTGTGAACAAATAGAAGTGGTGCTCACAGACAACAAAGGTTTAAATTCTGCCTCTCATTTGTGCAGTAGGTCTGGAGGAAGGTGGTGCTAGAAATGTCTTCCCTTTTACAAAGACCATTCTCTCAAGCACCCAGACAGAACAGAGCACCAGAGGGTAAGGCCTGGTATTTCAGGGCCATATGCAAGCCCCCATAACATTACTAACATCACCAGGTGTGGTAAGAATTTCCCAGACCTTTGGAGCTCACAAGCACAGTGGGGACCACCCTCCTCTTAGGGAAGAAAAGGAGAAGCTCTCTCTCTGTGCATGCCCCTCTCAAATTGCTGCCTGAGGGCTACAAATGAGCTGAGGCAAGGGCTCGCTCTTCTGGACAAGCCCATGTTGCCATTTGACCCCTGTACCAACCAATCCTGCTTAGCCTCACCATGCTCTGGAGAGTATAAAAACCCTCTGCAGGGATGTTTGAGATCAGATGCTACTTTAATCTCTGGTGTCCTGTTTGAGATACCTGGCCTTTGCAAAATAGCATTTCTTCACAATGCTGGCAATACTCAAGTGAGTCTGTCACCCAGGAGAAGAAAGAGCAAGCTACAGCCCAGACCAACAGCAGAACAATACTCAGACAATGTGTACATCCAAATATTTCCTGAAAAGCCACTGTAAATGATCAGGGCTCTTTCCTTTTCTGGCTGGAACAACCAAAGAATTTTGACAGCAAGGTACCAGGAAGAGCACCCGCTGGCAGAGAATGAAGCACCTATATAGTGAGCTAATTTAAAAGGGACATCTGTGGAGAGAAGACTCTGCCTCTCAGAATGTCTCTGAAAGCCTCCTTTACACTTTTCTGTGTGCAAAGCCAGCATTACTGGTGGGATCAGGTACTCACCTTTGGGAACTTGCTCTCTTCATCAATGAGGGAGATGATGTTCATGGGCTTGAGTGCAATGATTTCCAGAGCCTGGTGATTATCAGTGAAATCAATGTTATTCCAGGCAATGTGCTCTGCAAGGTATTCCTCTTGCTCCAGCTTGAAGACATGGTGCACGAAGAACTGCTGAAGGTGTTCATTGGCAATGTTAATGCAGAGCTGTTCAAAGCTGTGCAGGGACAAGATGGGGACACATGGTCATGTCTGTACCCTGGCAAGTGCTGCACTGCTCTATGGTATTTGTTTAATCTCTGTACTAAATGCATATACAGATACACTACTGCTATATTCTACAGTGTTAATGATCACCACCACTGCACGTTGTCAACCCTAACTGCATAAGGGACACAACTGGTCTTCTGCTATGATTATCATGACCAGAAATGAGCCAGCTGATGACAGAGTGTTGCTGGGTAAGCAGGGAAAGATGCTATATATGTTTCAAGAAACTCTAGAGATAATGGGGAACATCTGACTGCGAAAATACTATAAATGACTATATGAGTGTGTGACCATTCTTACCTGCACTGGCACTAACACTTCTTTTGTCAATTAGTCCTGAATGCTGCCCCTGAGCTTAACTATTTGGTAATTGCTGGGGCATGCTGTGTGTGCTTGTTCAGCGCTTACCACAGTGAGGCTCCATTTGGGTTGCAGCCTTTGGGAACGATACCAAGTAATAGAAAAAAACATGATGGATAGAAGATGAGTTTGAACAGTTCCAAAAGTCAGTGGTGGATATTATCTTGCTGATAGCAAGCTAGATGCACAGGTTGAAATGGATTGGAAAAAGATCTCCATGAAGAATTAGAAAGAGAATGAAAAAAGTGGAACATTTTAGGTCACATGTCAAGGAGGGATGACAAAGGTGGAAGGAAACACAGCAAAAGCAGTAATAATAATATTATTTGGCACAGTCATTTATCACATATTCCACTGACATTAGCATGCCTAGCTGCAATACTGCTCACGTTTTCTGTGCCACATCATGGAGGAARCTTCTCTACTGTGGTTACCAAGTTCACAGACTGCAGAGCATGTGCTGTTGGTTTGTGGAGTGCTGGCTGATGATATGGTACCAGTCCACTGAGAGAATTGCTGCTCCAGTGGAGAAGGGCAAACAGAAATGGTGCCTTGGGACAGAAACCAGCAGTGGGAGAGGCAGCAGTGGGACAATGGTATACCAGCCAGGTATTTTGCAAGTATGTCCTTAACAGTAGGAAAATGAAGCAGTGCAGAGAAAGGGGCAGGAGAACACTGAGCAAGATGAAAGCATGAGCTGAAATGGGAAACACACCACAGCCTCCTTTGTACTGTGTACAAAACATATCCCAGGAAACATTGTAAAAATGCTATGGAACAGGAAAGTTAGGTACAGGGACATGGGAACATACTGTATCCACTCACATAAGGGCTGCCTCCCCTTCAGCAGCTGCATAGCCATCACTTCGAAGCAAATTCTTCAGGTTTTGGAATAGACCTGTGCAATGGCTGCACTATAATGAAGGCTGGGGGAGGAGAGGGAAGTGTGACCAAGGCTGAACAAAATGGTATCCATGCAAGATTGTCATTGGGAAAATTCAGGGATGGAAATTTCACCACTTCTCTGAGAATCAGGATGATAATGAAAGAACACTCATCTGTCTGTTCTTTCATTCTTTCCCTTTACATCAGCTGCTTTTCAGCTCCTCAGCAGAAATGAATCTGGAGCCTCCTACCTGTTGTTGTCAAAGTTTTCAAATCCAAAAATGTCCAACAGCCCAATGGACTGCCGTGTATTTTTAGGGTTCTGAGAAGCTGGGTTGAAAATAGCTGAGTTGATCTTATTCACTATCCACAGGAAAATCCTTCCATATATACCCTGAGGAAAAATTAAGAGGAAGTGAGAGCCCATCATTACAGTCTTCGACATATCCTACTGCTTGCTATCATGCTGCCACAGTGGAGTCAAACTATGCCTGAAGACTGACAGAGACCAGAGCACTATGGGTGAATGTTTGCCACATCAGACGCTTGAACCATTAAGAGAGATGGCTCTGAAAGCATGTCCAATCTTTAAACAGAGGAGATATAAGCACCAGTACCTTCACAAAGGCATCCCTCCCATCCGCAGCTTGAACTATGCTCAGAGGCCTGGACACGCTTTCTCCTCGGATAATGATGGAGAGGTTTGTAAGGCTGTTCTGGAGTTCACTGGAGTCTACCTGGAGGAAGAGTCATGGCAACTTGGTCATTCTAGGTGTGATGGATTCAGGAGACCCAGCAAAGAAAGCCTGTCTCAGGAAGAGGGCTGTGCAGACAGTGGAGACAAACAGCTTGTCCAGCAGGATTCAAGGGAGGCCTGTTCTCCCAGAAAGATCTCCTAGCTCAGAGGGACATCTGCAACAGCAACACTTGAGTATCAGCAGGAAGAAAGGGACATGCCCTTTCCATGTGCATCCATACATAAACAAATGCTCCACAGAGACATTCTTGTCAATGTGATCAGGGAGCGAGGGTGAAGAAGAGAACTAGAAGAAGATGAGAGTCTGTTACCTCAAGCAATTTGGTTGCAATCGAAAAGTGTGGTGAGTCCATCACAGCAGAGCAGTCCAAGTTATCATACACTGCCGCTAGAAGGAGGAAACAGCCAATCTCAGGGTGAATCATTTCTGCTCTGGTGGGAGGCTATGCTGTTATTGCAGCCATATTTCTGTAACCCTGTAGCTCTGTGAATGTGGTGAGTCAGAAGTTTCCTGAAAAAACTCCCAGATTTGAGGATTTTACTAAGGAGGGTTCTGATTTCACCCAGGGATCCCGGGATGTACAGAGCCCTCACAAACTGAGAACATCAGGCTTCTTGCCCTGGCCTCAGAAATATGGCAACCCTGGAGGCTAAGAACAGCAGCAAAACTCATAAGCATGTTACTTAAAAACTGCAGCTACTGGGAGTCTGGGGAAGTGGTATCTGACTTCAGAAAATGTGTTTCTGAAAACAATTTTTTCCTAGTATCTAGCTTGTGGGAAATTTAGAAAATGAAAGCATAAAAATTCTTTCCTGCATAAAGGAAATCCCACATTTTAGCAGCCACTTTTACAGAACCCAACTGGCATCAGTGTATTGGATCCCCTGTATCACAAAGGGAGAAAGAGTCCCTTTCTAAAATGTCAGAGCTTCTGGTGGGTGTATCAGACTGTGCCTGTGCCATAACAGAAGTGCATTTGTGCTAGGTGTGTGCTCATCAAACCCAGCCAGGAGAATGACTGCTATCATCTCCACTGCACGCATGACTCAGCTGCTCCTCTGTCCTCCAGCTTGCGTAGCACTACCATCAGCAAATGTTAACATGGCATTATATTATCTAATGTTTCAGTTTGTGTGATAAGGGCCTCTTTATAACCCTGGAAACCTGACAGCAAGACAAAAGAATAAGGTGGTGTCTTTCAAAATAGCAGCCAGTGAAGTTACAAATCAGAATTGCATGGTGCTTATCTGCCTGCCCTTCCAGCCCTGTCCACCCACCCATTTATACAGGGCAGCCAAGCACAACCCAGTCTTGTACAAAGGAAGCAGGCAGCACCTCTAGGCTTTTAACATCAAGTCTGAGGAAAGGCCAGGCACAGATGATGCCAAGTCTACCTTCAAACTCCACGTTCCCCAGGTGCAGAATAGCCGCCAGCAGTTTGCTGATGTCCCAGTGCTCAGAATCGGAGAACATGAGGATCTTCATAGCGGAGCGGATGTGGGCATACTCCTTCGCGTCATTCCTGCCATCACAGGATGTGCAATCACCCTGTGCAACATCACACCCACAGGTAAGGAAAACCCTCCCTGTGCCGATACAGCAGAGGAAGGACCTGCAGGCTGACAAACCCTTGTACACAGCATGGATGCCCTGTGAGCCACCCACTACAAGACCCAAGATACAAGCTTATTTAGACTCTCTTTTTGCTCTTCCCATGGCTATTTCTTCCCTCAACTCTACTCCCCAGAAGAACCCATTAGCAAGGGGCTATACAATGCATTTTTCTGACGCTGGGCTGAATACTGGGGAAACCAAAAGGAAAAGCAGAGGAGAAGGCTGCTCTGGAGTGTGGAAGGATAGGGAACTTTCACATGTCTACCTACACTTACAAAGTCATGTCTTTTTCCTCAGTTCTCCTCTCTCTGCCTTGTCAATGGATAATTCAGATCTCTAATCCCAAATCAAAGCAAGTAGGATTGGGACAATGGTAAAAAGCGAATCAGAAAATTACGATCGAGTAGAAGACAGACGGAAGCATCCAAAGGCAGAATCAGGAAAACCTTCAGCAAAGCCTGCACAGCAGATCCTTGGATGCTGCTCCTAATACAAGCTATTTCCAACCCTAATGGAGATGGGGAAAAGTCTTTTCTATCCCTGTTATCACCAGCGACAGGGTGTGATGATTACAGAAGGGAAGCATTCCTAGATGTTTCTGTTTACAGCATGGAGAACAGCTACTTTTGCTGACAGCTGACCTGAACAAAAATCTCACCTATAAACACATCCCACTCCTGCCACTACAGCAACATAAACCCAGACCGGGACATTTACATCAGCTGCTGGAGATTAGATTGAATGCCACCTTCCTGCATTATGTATATCAAATTTATCAGATATAAGGACTAAGACACTGTTTCTACTATGATCATTTTGCATTTGCTTATTCGTCTTCCCCTGAGGCAAATATACCTGATTAGTATTCTCCCTGTTGTGAGATCACTTGAATTCATCTAAAATCTGAGTGCTTGTGAATGTGGGGGATATTTACCACCTGCTTCAAGATGCCCTTGATCTTTCTTAAGGCTGACTTTGATAGAAAGCTTTGAACTGCCACAAGCTGCCTCCCACTGACAGACACATAAGTATCCGAAACTGAGGCTCACAGCCCTTTTGGTGTTACTGCTTCCGGTGCTCTAAGGAAGGGACAATTCATTTTTGGTAACTACCTATCTGTAGTTCCTATTCATTGGACTTGCTTGCTGGGACAAGCAAATGGCAGATAGATAACAGAGAAGAAAGCAGAGTCTGTTACCATAGTGAGATAAGTGTACTCTGAAGCAGTGCCCAGATTCAACATCTTTTTCTGCTCCATATTCATCCCCATGAGCATGCAGTAGAAGATGTGATAGTTCCTCTCCTCTGGAGCCTAGAAAGAAAGAAAGAGGCCAATGGACAGACTTGTGAATACAGGTTCGTAACACTGGAGCAGAATGGACTTCCGCATGTGCCTTTACCTGCCAGCAAACCCGGGACTTCTCCAGAAGAAACTGTTCTATTCGGGCTCCTTCTATCACACCATTTTGGTTGAAGTGGATATCAATGTATTTCCCAAAGCGGCTTGAATTGTCATTTCGAATTGTCTTGGCATTTCCAAAAGCTGATGGGTAAGGATTATTGTAGTTAATGAACATCAAGTCTATTTTTGATGCCCTTGTTTTTTTTCTGCTGATATTTTATATGTTGTCCTCCAACTAACAGTGCACTGAGAATATCTGGTCTCAGACTGCCTCCTGAAGAGAGTGGCATGCATCCTGTGCATCTGGATAATTGTGCCCTAAAAGACATATCCAGACGACCCACCTATGCCCTATATCTAGCCAGCCAAGAGAACCAGGCAACTCTGAGGACCTTCAGAAGGACTTGCTGGGAGCCCACTTGATCCCTCTACAGAGAAAGATGGATGTGCCAGGGAGATCCCCCACAAGTACATCCTTGCTTGGCCAGTCACTTTGCCACTGTCTGGTGCAAATGCCAACCATGGGGCTTTACCAAAAGGGCTCTGCATTCCCAAGGACTCTTGTGCTCCTGCAGTTCTGGGTTACGTGCTGTGGTGGCACCTCCTACTGCAGCATGGGAGCTGCTGTGGACCTGTGGGGACGTGGCAGAAAAGTCTGAAGAACTTCTACTCTGCATTGCTGATGCTTCAGGGATGTTAGAAAATAAAGTGCATCTAGGGACTGTTCCTGAATTTTTATCCTGATACAAAAGTCCAGAAATAAGAGTGGTAAATCAGGCATTTTTGGTAAATAACCCACCTTCCAGAATGGGGTTGGCCTCTAGGACTTGCTGCTCTATCCAGGAATGCTGGCCACTGATAGCTGTCAAAAACTGCAGTATTAGCTTTGTGCTTTCAGTCTTCCCAGCTCCAGATTCTCCACTGCAGTAAGAAACAAGATACATTACAGGTTTTCTTTCTTCTTTTTGGCGAGGGTGGCAAAATGGCAAACCAGGGTAAAAATATCCCACTTATATTTACCCTATGAATGGCAGATCAGACTGTCTTTCATGAAGGACTAGAGAATTTTAGTCTTTCACCATCTTATCTACTAAAAGTGAAGTAATTTTTTAGATTTTTTAGATTAGATTTAGGCTGAGAACTAAATTCTCCCACTGATTAAAAATGAACAAATCCATGGAAGATTTCCTGTACCAGTGCAATCACTTGCATTTTTTCTTTAATGCATTGCCAGACTTTCACTACTTCTGAGTTGCCTCAGCTATGAACAGATATTATTGCAATGAAACAATCTGATTCTTCACATTGATGATTAACAGAAAATGGATACATGGTAAATCTTTTTAGGATAAAGAAAGTTTCTGTCGTCTTCAGACGCAGGCGATCTCTACTTCCAGAAAATACATGTAATATAAGTACCATGTCCCAAAAGATTGCCCTACATCACTCAGGCTCATATTCTATTTATTTTCTACATTGAAGTGGCTCTGTGCAGAATGTACCTCCACGTTCAAAGAGTCCAGGGGAAAACAATGGACTTTGGAAATCCCTTGCTTATGTTCTGCTTTTTGCAGCCTTAACTGAAAATGAAGTAGCAGGAAGAAAACATTTCCCCCCTGTTATCTCTAGTCTTATCTGTGCATTCCCCTGTGGAAGGTCTCCTTTGTCCACAGAAGTGTCCCAAAAACATGCCAGACTTGCTGGTTTCTGCCACTCGTTCTCTCTGAGTCCAGTCACCTGATCACACAGCACTGGTCTCTCTTATTCCTCCTCATGTTGAAATAACAGTTGTCTGCAATGGCGAAGACATGAGGTGGCAGCTCTCCAATCCTCTTGTTACAGTACAGCGTGATCTGATCGACTGTGTAGAGGGGCAGCAGCTGGTATGGATTCACTGCTACCAAGATGGACCCTGTGTAAGTCTAGAAAACAGGTATGAGAGTTACCTCTGGCAGCAAACCTGCAAACAAGAATACAACCAAGGGCACTGGTGGTGTAAAGCTAAGCAGAGCCAGGATGGAAATCTGAGAGATCCATAGCAGCATTTAGGCAAGGCTAAGAGCTGGGTTCCTCACTAGGAATTGTTATTAAGTGTGTCAGGACATGGAGGTTTTTGCAAAAGGTAAAACACTAACCACAACCTCCTGGTGAAATCACAGCTCCTCTCACCGTCTCAAGCTAAAACATGCAAAAGCTCAATTTGTCATTATCATGAGATGTTTTGTAGTGTTATGTTAAGCTGCTTTGGTGTTCCAGCATAGATGCAGCTGAACTTGGCTACTGGGCAAAGTTATGGTTGTGTTACATATACAGTCATTTAGTAACATTTGTAAACAAAAGCACTATTGGAATGAAGGGGGCTGTGGAACATAAATGCAAGTCAATAAAATTATTCAAGAACTTCCATATGAGACAAGAGTAGACTGCTAGACGCTAATGTAACAGGTCTTTACACACATCCTGGTAGTTACAACTGCAACATCTATCAAAATCAGTACTTGATTACACAGGGCATCACCACATTTGTATTGTAAAGGGCAGCTCCTCTCCAATGGAGGTTGCAGTGTATATCACATGGGAGGTAAAGAATGCAAAAACCTGAATATTACTATCATGTTACAAAGCAGGAACTAAGGAATAAAGAAATTAAATAAGTTGCTCAAAGTCACACAGAAAATCTGTGATGGCTTTCCAAAATCTCCAGCTTTCTTCTTGATCTACTTTATTAAATCAAAATCAAGTAAACATTGACTTTGACTGGAGGACAATCCAAATCATGTCACTGTCTACTAGTTAGACAGATAACATATCACAGCTGTGTGTAATAGCAGCACGTACCCTCCAGCACTAAGTTGTAACATGGACTGGATATCTAGCTGTCAGTCACCAGTGGAAATGATCACTCTAGGAGAAAGTAAGTGGGATCACTCCCTATGCATATGTCAGTGCTTTCAGAGACTACTATCAGCTCTCTTCTTTGCAGCCAAAGTACTAGGATGAACAAAGACAAAAACTATGTTGAATCTCATTAGCACCCTCAATCAATAAAGGAAGCAGATGTCACCATGTATGAAAGGAGGCTTGCAGGCTGCTGGTCATTTCACCTGGCTGGATGTGTAGTAGAGGTCATTTCTGGCAGTACTGTGCCCTGTGACCTTGACACTCACATAGATTTTGTGCTCCTGGTGGCGGATGAGGAGGTTGTGCACTATGCCTGCTTCATGGAGATCCCCGAGGCGGATCATGTCTTCCACCCCTTGGACAGAGGAGGGATGCATTGGGCGCACCATGTGCATGTTCCTCGCTGTGATCCAGTGCTCCTGAAAAAGGCAAGGCAGTGGTTTTGATGAGGTATATTGTGGCTCAGAAGCAAACAAAGCAGAAAGCATGTTAGACTGGAACGAGCTTGATTATAATCCACACTGAAAACAGCATGCTCTAAGTCACAGCTGACTGAGCTGTAGGAATTAATAGATGTGCTGCTCCCCATGACAGGATGATTGACAGGCCCTGGATGAAGTCATGCAGGTGGGTTCTGGACATCACCAAGTTTAGCAGTGTTTGGAGTACAGTTCTGTGTCAATTCATCACAGCCACAACATGCAAGAGGTAGAGGCAAAACCCCAGACAAACTGACTTCAGCAGGATCATGATTTCACCTAGAGCTCCACCAATCTTGGGGGCTGCAGCTTGTCCATTTCCTGCTTTTAGCTATGCGGATCCAACCTCTATCTCACAAAGACCTAAATCTGCATACTGGTGGGACCTGGGAAGATACACTAGGGAAGTATCACCCCATGCTTGCCTTATTTTTATATTCTTTCTTTAAGTATATCCTACCATCCATTATCAAAGTCAGATCATTTGGCTAGATGGAGCTTGTGCCTGACACAATACGGCCATTCTTTTGTTACCGTACTTTTACATGTTATGTTCTTCCTTTGCAGAAAGTTATAGCTTAGCCCACCTTGCCTTCGTCATCCTCCAGCAAGATCCGTCCTGAGTCAGAGTCCTTCACAACTGCCCCAATAGGGACATTAAATTCACTGTTTGACTGAGTTTCCAGCCACACATGATCACCCTGGAGAGAAGAAAAACTGTCAAGTAGAGTGACATACTTGATGCCATGTAGCTCACAGGCATACATCTCTCGGTTTTAGTTTTTTATTACTTTGATTTCTTCTGCAGTGTTTTTAACTGGACAAATTCTTACTGCTCACAAGCAGTACAATCTAATGATTATAGTATCAGGACCTCTGGGTTTTATTTCCAGCTCCACAGCTGACCTGGTATGTGACTTTGGACATGTCATCAAGCCCAGCTGTTTTACAAGAGGAAATGACACAACACTTACAAAAAGGACAGTGGTTATGCAGCTCCACTACCTCCCAGAGATTGCAAGGGGCATAGTGAATGCTTATAAAGTGCTTTGACAGCCTCATATAAGCTACAGTATTCATACAGAAAAGATACTTGAAAACAAAGACATAACCAGGGAAAAATAAAAAGATGGATAGACAAAATCCCTGGAAATGTTGAAGGCTCTACTGCAGTAGTTTTAAGTATATATTCTCTCTGCTATCACTCAAATCACTTGGAAACATGAGTGCATCCACGATCTCTCTTAGGAAACAAAACCTGCATTCCTTATTTAGCCCAACTCCTCTCCTGACAGAAAGGCAAACGCCCCGGCAACATCCTGCCTACAGAGCAAACAAGCAGGCAGAACTGCTCTGCCGTCACTGGAGGGAAGGTGTGAGCTGTGGCTGCTCATTACTAGGAATGAGCACTATTTTCATGCAGTCTTGGTGTGGCCTCTGCTACTGTGCTGGTAATACTCCCTGAGTCCAAGCTCCTCAGAATACCTTCTCTTGCTCCAGGCACTAATTCAAGTTCAAACAAGAAGTTTTATTGTAATGGCTAGAATGACAGTTCATTAAAGCTGTAGGTCAGATCTTTGATGGATATAAACTGGCTCAGTTCCACTGCTTCAATGGAACTGCACCTGCTGAGGAGCCAGCTTTCTAGTGGAGTGTCTTGTCATACACATCTTTTGTCCCACACCATAGCATTTACTGGCAAAGTTTCTTTTTTTTTCCTGAAAAATTCTTTCTTTCTCCTCTTAAAATACTTTACGGGCTTACATTTTAAAACCAAACAACTGTAACGTAAAGCATCTGTAAACATTGCACAAGGTTATGAAGAATGTCACAGGCTAAGAGAGCCCTGCTTTGAATTGAATGAGACTCCACTGGCAATCTGTGTAGTTTCAGTGCCACCCCTTGTGGTACAGGTCATCAGCTCAGCATGAGCATGGCAAGGCTAGCCCAAACTAGGCAGGACATCTCTGCAACTTGATGGATGTTATTTGGTACTTTGTTGATACTGCGTTATTGCTGCTTTTCTTTTCGAGCTGAACCCTGTTACAATCCTTTTCTCCTCTTTGGGCCTCAGGCTAATCACTAAATCACAGCAAAGAACATGACTTACCTTTCTGAAAACCGTCATTATGTTTCAGAGCACTGTTTGCTACCTGCAATCCCAAAAAGAAGAACATGACATTAGGCCAGAAAAGGGCTCGGGCTTTTGTTCAGAACAGACAGTGGCATGGAGATGTTTACATGCAAAGAATAAAAGCAAAATGCCTTAATAATTTTGTTTACTGATATAATGAAAGCAAAAGAGATCACAAGAAAGTACATCCAATGTGGAGACAATGAAACCATCTATCTGAAGTAAATAATTTGCAACACAGGGTGGTGGTCTACACCAAGTTCCACCACATAACCCTGGAGATGCTCTCCACCCCAAAGAAGTCACTGTGCACATTTTCATACCAAATAGTTCCCTCAATCAAATGCTAGGCATGTTTATCGGCTGAATTTCAAATTTAAGTTTAGCTCAGAAATAACAAGACCCCGCTCAATGCAATGTAATTCATTACCCAGTAGAGTTACCTTTGGCTAGTTCACTGACCCAGCAGCTAAGTGCCTGTGATTGCCTAGCCCAGTGACACAGATTTAATTCTTACTCTCCTAAGCTGCCCAGTGCCCTCAGACCCTCACAGCTTGAACCTGCCGCCCTTTAGAAAGTGAGCTCTAGAGTCAACTTCCTTGGCTGGAGTGGGAGTGGTTGCAGTGAAGGCATGAACAGAAAATAAGAAAAGTTTTAGGATTCAAGCGCAAAAGTGGCAACTTCTCCAGGTAACTACAATAAAATTTGGAGCTCACTGTCAAGAACATAACAGTGAAAAGACTGGTGACCAGAAACCTACACCAGTGCTTTGAATAAGAGGTGATACTGTTCAGACTGCGAGCCTGGGAACAACCAAAGTCTTTAGAAGCCACGTCCTGTCTTATACACCCCTGCAGCTGGACTTCAGGAGCGAGGCCAGGAATAGGTGCGATTTGCTGGCTGCCACCCTGCCACAGCGCGAAGGCTGTTACCTGCCTTTCGCTGTGTGGGAAATCGCAGGCAGACTCTTTGCAAAGTTCACTGTAAGTGTTTCCTGAGCATGAAAGGCTTCAGCTGAGTCTAAGCCCTGAGAAGCAGACCACATTTAAAAAGTCTGAGTGATGTCTCATCACTCGTGCCGACTCACACAGTTCAGATAAAGACACTGAGGAAGGAATTAAAACATAAATTTTCATCATATTAATTTAGTGGTTGATGATGGTGAATTGGTTTCCAACCTTCCATTACACAAACAGTATTGAGTAAAACCCTGAAAACTTCTGAAAACTCTGCAATAACTTGAGGAAGGCATATTCCCTCATCCTCCAGTGTATCACGTAGGGAGAAGCTCTCCTTGTGCCGATGCACACAAAGAAGGGATTGCCGTATGGCTCTGTTAACTCTGCCCTGGGTGAGCGTGTGGGCTGATCCTGGGTGAAACAGAGTCAAGAGCAGAGTCCCTCCAGCTGAGGAAACGCAGGCGCAGCCTCGGGAGCGGAGCGTGAAGCATCTCGGGTATACAGCTAATAGTCATTTGCTTTCACTTGTTCTTCCTCTGCTTGCTGCTGTTGGGTCCAGCTCACTGTAAAGTGAGTTAAGTGCATCTCTCCCCCCATCAAAAGAAGCAGGTTTTTTCCCCCGTTTTCTCTTCCTACTAGCAGGAATTGTCACTGCACATAAAGCTCTTATCATAAAGCTCATAAAGACTCCATAGCTGCTGTGTGCAGTAGACATCATTTATTACCCCAGGCCTACAAAACCTCACATTCACAAGCTTCTCACAGTGGTGCGACCCACTCTCCTCCCTCCATTCCTCTAAAGTATCTCTCCCTCCATCCCATTTTTGCACACCCAAAAAAAGGCTCAGCTCAGAGTTCATAAGATGAATGAAATAGCCAGAATAAGCAAAATGCTCTGTAAATAAAATGCTAATATTGCACCAAAAATAAATTATATTTCTACCCTTTTATGATGTATTATTAAGGAAGATTTTTTTACTATTTTATCTCAAACAGATTTTACAACTTCCTGCTTGGCTGAAGCTCAATGAGGATATATTGAATCATTTGCATCCCTCTTTACATTGCTGTTTGACAGCACATCTCTTGTAAATCATTTGACAAGAGGATGAGCGGAGAACTCGCGACAAGAAATTGATCTTTGGCACTTATTCCAGGCAAGTCCAGGATCTCTTGAAACATCCACCCAGGAAGAAAAGAGAAGTTGGCTCTAGTTTTATCTTGATGCTTGAATTCAAATTTTTTTTTTCTCATAGCCTTTTAAGAAGTTATCTGGTTTTGGCCCCAAATTATGCATGTGTGTTTTTTGCCAGGTTTTCTGGAAAGTCTGAGCAAAAAAAGAAACCCCCAAATTAACCAAGCTGAAAGTTCCACGTTCTGCCTGTGCTGTGCAGATGATCATGGTATCCCAGTCTGCAGTATCATTAACCTTAGTGATGGCTGGGGTATTTCATAAATAATTTCACTGAAATCCTTGAGATTTCTTCTCGTTATCATAAGTAAAGGCTTTAATATCTTAAGGTTAAATTTATGATACTATTTACAATTCTATGTAATACGGATGTTATATATTCTTGAGAGATACCCAAATATCATTAATTTTCTGATTGAATCATTTCAATCATTTAATGATTTCTCTTCATTTTATGGTGGAGTTATACAAGTTTCTGAGGTATAGACTTTGCAGATGAATTTTTAGAAAGCAGTGTTTCAACTCACTACTTTGCTTTTTGGAATTCATGCTCTTGAAAAATGAATATCACGATTAAAAAAACCTCAGGGTGATGTTTGGGGATAATACTGCTTTCTTCCTCTTGTTTTAATAAATGTCAGTATTCAGTGTCGGAAGAAAACTTTGCAGTGAGAGAATTAGGGCTCATTTTATCATTTGCTTACCTATAGCCTCCCACTGTGTTTTACCCATGCGATTTGGGAAAGTATACCTAACTTCCATAAATTGAAGACTTAGATAAAATTGATGTATGCATAAGCCACCTTTTCTTCTGACTAAATGGAGGTAACAATTATACTCCTTTCTGTGAGATACTGCCACTATATGGATAACACCACAGTCCTAAACATGAGGAGGGGTTTATGGTAGCAAATAAGGAAACTAGGAAGTGTTTGACTCGATTCAGAGAAAAAAAAAACCCAGCCACATGATCTTTGAGCCCTCTGTTAAGTGGCTATAAAGGGCTATACAGTAGCATGGATCGAACACGTTTTTTAAACAAGCTCAGAATGATTAACCTCTTTAAAACAGTCATAAAACATGCTAAAAATAACCAGTTTTCAAAATTACATAACGTCTTGTGATCCCAAAGGGAAAAATGAATAGAAACTTTAAGAGATGACAGACTGCCGCTGTAGAAGTCCAGTGCTAACACACATTTAAAAGCAGGAATTTTAAATGTCCTTTTCATGTAACTGACCCAGTAACTGGAGGAGAAGTGCAATGTAGACCTTAACAACAAAATGGGGCACATGGAGCAACTGCAAGTGCTGTGTCCCCAGCACAATGCCTGCTGACCGTATTACGAATAACTGTACCTGCAAGACTACGGCAGCCTCCAGAGCTCATCTATAACTAAGGCAATTCTGGATTTTGTAGCACAACATCTAGGAGAATCTAGCAACGCAACATGAATGTATTCTTTGTGGCTGTCTGCCTTTTTCTTTTATTTTTTTTACAGTATCTCAGGAAGGACCTTCCATCTCTCATAATCAGCTATTCTTATGGCCATGTCCTCATGTCCTTTTTCAGGACTCATGAGCTCTACCTGCATATTAACTTCAAGGATGTGATGACCTGTAACTACAAGAGATGCAAAGTGGTACAGGAGCATGGTACTTAGCAAACATAGGYCAAAGATGGGTCCTGGTCAGCCACAAAAACTCACAATCTATTGATCTTTCTATCACGAGACAGAAATGCCTACCCAGAACAAAGTAGGAGCAGTACAACTGAACGTGAAACACAGCCATACTGAGCCAAGGTACAGCTAGCTAGAGATCCAGTCTATGACAGTGACCAAGAATGGACACGTAGTGAGGAGATCCCTTATAATCCCAGAATACACAGATTCGACATCGAAAATGCCTGTTCCCAATTAAGTCATAAATGGCCAACCTCCTCCTGCTTGAACAGCTGCCTTGGGACAACGCCTGTCTCCCTCTTTTCGTTTTTCTTTCCCAAATAATGCAGCACTCCTAAACCAGTTTGCCTCCCCCAGGATGAGAAATTACCTGTCCAGAAGAAATCCTCACTGTCTGGCTTGTGCAGCTGAGTTCCCTCTTTTTCACAAGAATATGAGTAAGAAGGAAAAGGAAGGTGAAATTGGTACGGGTGCCATCAAGGGATCCCTCACCGAGAGCTAGTTCTCTGCTGTGYGAAGGAGGAAGTAACTGAAGCACGGTTATTTATTACAGGACTTTGCTCCCAGTTYAGTGTATATGTCATTTACAAGCCAGGCATTCCAGTAAGTAGGAAGGCTAATTCTTGCCTGGGTGAACCTTAAACTTCAATCTCTCCACTGTGCCTGAATCCTTGCAGATTTCTGATAAGCACTCCCAGAAGGAAACCTCTCAGCACGTCATCTTACRCTGCTCCAACATCACTAACTTCCCTGCGGTTCTCTTTGAGTGACCCTGTTTGATAAGAGGAAAATTGGACCCTAATCGCTCCCCTTGGTTTTGCACAGTTCTCTCTGTAAGGTCCGAAAATGCACATCAGTGTGTGGCCTGTGGGAACTGTGCTCCACAGCACCTAGAGCTCAAGGCAAAATAAACTCATGGCACTCAACTGACGTCAGTACTCACACAACCGTCTAAGGGGACTGGGACTCCTAGTCCATTTGTTTAAAACTTCCTGGTTTTGTTAGCGCTCATTTATTTCCTAACAACCACTGTCCCTGTGTTCTGCCATCTAGATGCATGTTAACTCCCTTTACCCCCACTTTCCTCTTTCCAAATTAGGATGGAGTGGCTAAGAGCCTCCCCCTTTTTGGTTGCACTAGGTTTACTATCAGCAAGCCTGTATCCTTCTTGTAAATCCCACTGTATTCCAGCACAAGGTGTGATGCCTGGGAAAGAAACAAAGCTGCAGGATACCTGTAGTGAGGCAGACACAAGGTTTCTCCAGCCAGAGCAAGAACCCAGGAGTTAGGGACATTTCATCCTCTAACTGCCAGCAAAAACAACAGGGACAAGCTTTTTTCCATCTACCTTAGCYTAACTGTATAATCTTCCTTTATGTGTTTAGCGTCAGACACTGTACACAGCAAGAAGCTTGCCTCACTAGATACTATTCTGTATGCCCTTTATTAAACAAGCAAAGGAAAATGTACAACAATTGTGAACATGCCTTTTTATATCTAATATCTTAATTCTTATTTTCTTATTTCCTAGATTCCTTTTAGCTGCATTGTAAAATGGGAAAGATAACAAAAACCTTGGTGTCTGAGACACAGATTCTTGGGGCTCCTGCTGTATTTCCACCTCCCAATTTGAGGTAGGCATTCAAGCATAGCAATAAATACTTGGTGTAGCATGTGCTGTTTATTCACTTCGTATATTTATGTTTCAATATTAGCCTCCTTACCTGAGATCTTTGTTTAAGTTTTATAGCAGAGAGGAAGATACTGGTGCAGAAAGAGAGCACAGGCCATTCAGGACTCAGGGACTTTCACAGAGATACAAAAAAAACACAAGGCAGAAAACGTCCTTGAAGTTCCTAACTGTGCAAATCATTCTTACTCAAGGACTTTGCTTCAAACTAGTTCTTTAACAGACTTTTATTTTTGATACAACAATTTTTAGAAGTTAAGAAGTTTATATCATTGCATGTGATTAATGAATTCTTCTCAAGTGGCACCGATTTTATTAGATGCAGGTCAAATATCTGCAAATAAATCAAAGTATATACCTTCACACCACCAAAGCAGAGGTCTAAAAACAAAGCTTTTGGTGTAGTCAGACCGAAGGGACAAGAGTACCTTAAACACTTCTTCAGCAAATGAAACATACCTGCTGAAATTCCAAATGGCGTTTGTTTTGGGCAGAAAATCTCATTCTAAAACAACGTACATTTTTAACACTTGTGACTGAAGCACAGTGGGTGTGTTATTTCAGAGGGGTGCAGTATTTTTGTACTAGCACATATATAAACAGTAGGCGATGGAAACATCTGGAACCCAGTGTAATCTGGGAGGTGGATTTCCACATCTGGACATGCTCCAGAGCCAGAAAGGAAAGGCCGAGGGCGTGAAGACTCAACGCACCAAGCAGAAGCAGCCCAGATGCTTCGAAGAGCACACGCTCCTAAYAAAAGGTGAGCAGGCCGCTTGCTGAGGGCTGCTTCAGCAGAAGGGCCCGTGCGCAGCGGGAGCTGAGCCTGGCGAGGTCGCTGCGCTGGGCGTAGACAAACGGGAGAGACGCCAGGAGGGAGCAACTCGACTGCTGGAGACGGAGTTTGTTACAGGACTCTGCAGGGCACCGACACACTTGTAGTTGTAATTAGGGGCAACAAGGCACTGGAGTAATTTGTATTAAGGTCTACGCTGACGGATTAAGGCCCTGAGAAAAGCGGCAAATTAAAATTGTGTAATCCCAGGTGAATTTAATCCTGCTGCAGTGGAGAGTGATAGGTCTGTCAGGATAGACATATGTTAACAAAACTGCCTCTTCCTGACAGCTTCCTAATTAAGAGATTGATGTCAGGATCAAAGGGTTTAATTAGCACGCGGCACTACCTCTCACGTTTCCTCTCCAGATAATTCAAAGCGGCCTCGTCATCTCCGCATCACTGAGTCCTAGCTGCCAAGCACACGTCTGTGTTAAACCAGTCCTTTTCCGAGGTGTCTGAAGGGAGGTGGATTGGATGTAACAAGCTGCAATTCAGACAGTTCACTCAGAAGCCCTTCTGTCTACAGTGACTTCCTACGGAGCTCCCCCCGGCCCCTAAGCAGATTTGTCCCGCTAAGTCACTGATGTCTGTCCGCTCGGAAAGGCGTGCTACGGGGAACAAAGCACACTGAGTAAGTACACACCAGTAGAGGATTTTCAGGTGCATCCCCCGGTTGTCTGGAGCATTGCGTCCCCCAGGGAAAGGCTCATTTCACTCCAGCCCGTGCACGGTGTGGCACAGAGAGGCAGACTGGTGGGGCTCGGGGATCTGTGTCGCCCCACGCCTCCGCACACACACAGTGGGCGCTGCTCACTCTGCCTGCAGGCAGCYTCCCCGCTGTGCAATCCCGTGACGGCCCGCGGGTCACTCCATCCTTCCTCCTGGGACGCAGCCAAGAGGGTATTAGCAGGGTATTGCAGGCCAGTAAGCGCCACGGTCTGGCTCACAAGGATCAAACACATGCGTGCACGCAAGCAGGCCCACTCATGCGCCCACGCACACGTCGCCCACAGGATGGCCCTCAGGTGATGTTCAGTTACTCAGCACTGCTGAGAGGAGGACACGGGGTGCGCCTTCTCCTGCGTGCTGCGAGCGGGACGTCACAGCCCTAGGCTCGGGGTCAGGAGGTTTCCTTTCGGAAGGATGGGAATTGATAACTTTTAGGGAGGAAATTCAATCCCTCCTTCTACTTTCAGGAAATGTCGAAATTCTCTATTTTCCTCTGATCTCTGCAGCCTCAGTGAAGCTGGAATTGGGGGTGAAGGCTTGAGATCATTGTAGAACATAGCACATATTCACAAACAATTTCCAAGGAGGGTTACCACCATACTCTGATCCTGCTTGGATCCTAGTTCTAGTCCATAAGAGACTTCCATATTTTCCAGGAACCTTGGTACAATTTCCAGGCACCTTGGTACGTATTCAATCCCTCCTTTTCTTATTTCTGCGTATGTTTCCCCTTGTCCATTATTTTCTATTACATTACTCCCAGCTTGCTCTTTTCTAGCTTAGTACTTTGTGGGCAGAGACTTTCATTCATCATGTTGTTATGGGTTGGATTAAGGTTGTCATACTGTCTTCAATTTAGTCTGTTGTAAGGAGCCATTCAATCTCTTTATGGAAAGACAGATAACGGAAGATCGATAACTAAAACAACGGGAGCCTCCTACCTCCAGGAAAGATCCAGGTGAAACCACACAGTACAAAGAGAGGACTGCTAAAAGCGGTGAAAGTAAGACAAGAGCAGGGGAGAAGCAGGAGAAAAGGGGACATGATCCCATTAAGAATGCGGTTCTGAGAGAGCTAAGGGACCTTTTCAGCTATGTGTTTTCTGGAAGAGAGCTATAGAGCTGTGAACAAAGACACCTTCTCTTTATGTTTTATGTATGTTGCTTTCAGAGAAAAAGGATTTCCTACATTTTTGCTAAGCAGGTGCAATTGTCTCAGAGAAACACCTGACTCCACTACCAATTTCTCCTCCTGAGTGAAACGTCATAAAAGTCTCTAACACTTTGAGTAACGACTCAAGCCGCCAGGTTTACCTGTATTTATCTGGTACGAGGTACAACGAATGCCATGCATTATAGCTGTGTGTGCTGCCGGAGTGGAAGTGTTAATAATGKCTTAACCTCTCTGCCATCCATTCGAAAATGCCTCTAGCACAGATGAACTGATGACTCACTTTGACCACAGTTCTCCACCTATTAAATTGTGATGTCCCTGGACTGGAGTGTAGCACGTAGCAATACAAAAAGTCCCTGTTAGAAATACCCCAAATGAGACTGCTTCAACAGATGTTGTTTTCTATTTTTCACGTTAACTTGCACCCACTTAGAGAACAAAGATGTTTTGTTTGTCACAGAACAAGAAAAGAGGCAGGAGACCAGCACAATATGCATTTATTAAGCTATCCATTTTAAAATAACTTGTCAATGACAGAAGTCATCCCGCGTAATCCTCTAACGACATACCGTAGGCGAGCCATATAATTGAATAATGCAGCTGCTCAGAGGACAGAGGTTACTAAATCAGAACACGACAATTCTCCCAAAAGACAGGGAACTTTCTGCCCGTCTGTTTACTCTGGAAGTGAGCAATTAAAGGGTTTCAAGGCTAACTTTCAATTGATTCTGAAGGCTAAATCGGGAGGAACAACCCACACACGAACTAATTTGAACTGCAGCTTCGGACAGGGCAGGTGAGGCTGTAGCTCCCGGAGCCAGCTAGCTGCCAGCTTCCACGGCGGCCTCGCACTCGCTCCCGGGCCAGCCGCACTGCAGCGGCAGCGGCGGCAGCCAGCGCCCACCCGGGGCCCCCAGGCCCGCAGGCAGACCGGCTCCTGCACTCGCCTTTGGCCCTTCTAGCTTCCTCTAAAGTTAATGCTCATTTACTTAATTGGTAGCAAGCACATAAATTCTATTATTTAAATGGTAAAGTGTTTATTATTCAAATCAGTAGATAGATTTTTTCATCTCCCATCCTGGAAGCATTTTTAGCAGCTATGCCTCGGACTGGCTGAAGGGAGAAGTTGGGTAACTATAGTATATATAGTTCTGGGCAGTGTGTTGAAACACTGATCTATTGGTTTTGGATTTTAGTCTCTCAGAAGTTTTCCCACTGCTCTCCCGAGGCATCATCTTTGTTAAAATAGCCATTTTACATTGCCATACAGTTATTCATTCCCTCTGTTGAAATAGTCTTTTTTCTCCCAGGCTTCTTCAATTCCCCCAGCACTTTAGTCATCGAACTAAAACCAAAATCTTTTCTAGAACAAGAAAAAAAAAAGGAAAAACAAATGAACCGCTCTGAGCCACAAGCGCTGTTTTCACTGCCCTGTAGCCCTGGGATGATTTGGAGCAGGAATGACCCGGGGGGCTTGGAAAGGGGCCGGCGGTGCTTTTATCCATCCTTGGGTTCAGGTCTCCCACACGGTGCTGCACCGGGCCAGGCGCWGCGCCACCGCCCAACGGCCGCCACTGCCCCGCCCCGCCCCGCCTCCCGGCGCCCCCCGGCGGCGGCCGCCCGAAGCCGCGCGAGACTTGGCTCCCGCGAGACGAGCGCTTCCCTCCCCCCGCCGCCGGCCTCCCGGCGCGCGGGGGGAGTGGCCGGTGCTCTTGGCGCATGCGCAGGGGCGGCCGCCGGCAGTTCGGAGGGGAGGCGCCATTTTGGGCCTGTGCGGGTCGGGCGGCGGCGGCGGCGTCCGGAGGCGGCGGGCCCTAGCGGCGACTTCTGCCCTGGGGCTGTGCCCCGCCGCCAGCCGCGAGGCCCCGGCGGGGAGGCGGGGCCGGGCCCGCCATGGAGACCGAGTATTACGGCGGGGACCAGTCAGGTAGCGGCGCGGGAGCGTCCCTCCGCGGGCGGCCGGGGCGCTGGGGCCTGTGGGGGAGGTGGCGGCGCGGCGCGGCGGGGCCCCGCAGCCGGCCCGGGGCGCTGGGGTGACACCGGCGGGCCGGGGCAGGCCCTCTTCCGCCTGGCTGCATCCAAACGGCGCTTCGCGTAACGCCGTTTGCTCGGTATTTTGATGAACGTGTCGGTCAGTGCTCGCGTACCTGCCAGAAGTAGTTTCTGTGGTCTTCTTTTTGGGGAGTGTCTGTGGTGGGCTTGTGCCCGTTCTGAACCTCCCCAGTGGATATCACCTATTTCTCTGTACTGGCTCAGTGCTGGAACTGGAATCTCCTAGTAGCACTTCCTGCCTTCCTGATCGTCATAACTGTCAATACTTTCTTAAACCCTGGGAGATGTCATTGAGTTTTACTTTCTTTCCTTTTCTTCCTTTGGAATAGATGATGGTGGAGCTACTCCAGTGCAAGATGAACGAGATTCAGGATCTGATGCTGAAGATGAAGTAAATGAGCAGCATTCCGGATCTGAGAATGGAAGTGTAGGGCATCAGTCAGAGGTACACTGAAACTTTGTTTTTAATCAAATAAGTAAGTTGTTTGTTGGTTTTGGTATTCTCTTAACTGAGGCTTACTGTCTTCGCTGATTTGTTTTTAAAGGTGCTGTCAGGCAAAACTTTACTTTCAGAAGGAACACTGACAAGTAATCCCTTGGCGAATAAGTAGGGTAGTTCTTTTTCCCCTTAATTACCATAATGGTGTTCCCTGTTATATAGAACAAGATTAATATTGTGCTGCTCTGTTGCAAGAATATTATTCTTGGTATTGTTAGTGGTAAACTTTTTAGATTTGAAATCCTAATACGAATTTTGAGAAATCTTGAGTTTTGCCTTAAAATTTTGCGTGTTAATATAAAACCACATGTTGTAGTGGCATACTTTTTCTTGCTAAAGAGTAAATACTCTCCCATCTTACTTCTCTCAGGTATGAGAGAGAATTGCCTCTCAAGCCTATTTTGTGCAATGTTTTTCTCCTTGTCTTTCACAAAGGAGTAGATCTCCATGTGGAAAAGAGACTAAGGTTCCTATATAGCACCTCTCTTTCCTCTGAAGGGCTTTTTGTTCTGAGAACCCTACACTGTGGAAAGGGTGAAGTTACTTTGATCCAGGGTTGTATTTGGAGGAGAGTTGCTCAAATTGTGGTTTGAGTTTTGTGGGTGGAAAGAGCGCTCTAATAGAGGTGAAGGCTCCTTGTGGATCTCTAGGACACCTCCTGGGCTAATCTTAATTTCCAGGGATATTTTTGTGACTTGAGATAGAGATCCTCTTTTCCAATTCCGGACTGTGTGATCTCTGCCAAACAGACTTTCTCACTGAATGTTTCTTGTTAGGACCTTATCAGGAAGGGATAATTTTGGCCTATGAAATTCTATCTTCTCTTAGTAAAGTTATGTTTTGGTGAACTTTCTGATAGTCATCAAAATTGTAATCGTCTGCTTTATTCTGTTCTGCAAATTCTGTTGCATTTTGTGTAAAGTTCAGGATTGGCTCTGACTGTGTTTTCAGTGGCTATGTATTGTTAAAAATTGCCTAAAATATGTAATGTGGTATACTGTAACAGACTGAAATGCTTCAGAAGGCTTACAGGTTCACTCTGCTATGGTATAATTTGCAAGTCGTCCCCCCCCCCCTTTTTTTTTCTTTATTGGCATTCTTGCTTTCATCAGAGCTAGAAAGTGGGTGAAGATTTTTCATAAGTTTAAAATGAAAGTTCTTCCAGTTTATTTGAATTTGAGTGTAAAGCAGAGTTTGGAGGGGTTTTTTTGGGGGGGTGGGTGGGTAAGTGTTGCTATTTACAACAGAAGAAACTGGTTTGGTGTTAGGCACTATCTCCTATTGTGACAGTCAAGAAATGCTTTGGCAGAGGAAGAAATGTTTTTTCGTGTGAGAGAAATAACAGTGTCTTTGATAAGGATTTAGTACTTTTTTAACTCCTATTTTCATCTAAAGCATTGCTGATGAGATCACAGAGAGTTTTGTTGCCACTTTGATATAATTAAGGTTTTTCTTTGATGTATAAAAACTTGGTCAGTTGATTTTACTCATCTATGTTCTTGTGAGTTTTTAAGTTTATCTACTGTGCTACAGTAATTGGAAATCTRGCATAAAGAAAAATGGTTGACTTCTTATTTGTGTCTTCAGCAAGACTTTTTCAAATTTAAATAACCAGAAAATATCATTAGGCGCTATCATCATCATTGACTAATCTTCTTCATGTACCAGCAGTATTTTAAAGGCTTTGTTCTGTGATGGCTGTTGAATCTTCCTCTGTGGATAAAATACTTTGGAAAGTCCAATTAAAAAAAATCCCAAACCCTAAGCAATTAAAAAACCCAGACAAAAACAACCCTTCTGCTTGATTGTAGATGTGTACCTTCAAGCTTTAATGCTTGATTTGATTCAGTTCGAATCATAAACATTTGGGTTTTTTTTAAGTATTTTCTTTTGCTATGACATTCTTAGTAATTTGATGTTTTTCCTGCATCAAATTCAAAATTCAGCTCAAATGATAATGTGTAGCTACTCTCTCTGAAAGGAGTAACTTTCAGTGATTTATCATATTATTTATCCTAAAATATCTCTCACCCTCTTATTTCCTTCATCTTTAGGAATATGTGGGAGGAATGACATTCAAAGGTAATAAAACCTTTGAGACAGCCTAATCAGTTAAGTCTATTTAATTACTATTTCGTCTCTAATTTAGAACTCAGATATAAAGAACTGAAGTTTTAAATTTTCAAACTTTTTTTTCAGGTTCTTAACTTTAAAGAAAAGGGGGATCCTGAGGAATTACTTATGTAGGTCTCAGGTATGTGGGTTTTTCTTTTCCACAATTCTTTTCTGGCTTTCCTTCCCCCAGTCCCACTTTATCTATAAATGTTCTCCTTGATGTCCTTACCAATTCTGTTTTAGACAAATAGATAACACATAGTTTTAGTACAGTAATGAATATTAAATCATGTTTACAGTGTTTGTTCAAGTCAGGCTCATACGGCATCTTTAATGACTTAGATTCTTACACTTGTACCAAGTCCCAGCTATCTTCATGAATTTAGTTATGGTTTGACTGCAACTGTTAACAAACATACAAATATCTCGGATTTTTGAAAACAACATAATTTTCTGATCTGCCTGTGATGATTAATCTATGCCTTAGTTTAACAATTGTCATTCATGAGTTTGTAGTGGATAGGTCAATTTTGTTGAACTTACTAAATTATCAGAGTATTGCATCTTAAAAGTGGTTGCATGTTGATCCAATAAACTACTTGCTAACTGAAATTTTATGTAGAGGGATAACACTGTAAATCTGATTTTGATGTATTCCTTATTTTATACTGTACTAAAGCCTCATATTGTAGAATTATGTCAGTTAAAAAAAATTAAGGACATCTGAATTAAAAAGTTTATAGATAAAGAGGAGGAAGAAAAGAAAGCAAAGGAATTAGAGAAAAATGCAGTAACAATTACCTGAGACCTACTTGTTTGTGAGGATGTCTGATCTTTTCTTTAAGCATTTAGAAAAGAAAAAATAAAAAAACTATAAAATTATGCATATGATTTCTCTGAATGCATCTTTTTAGAGACGAACTAGTAAAAAAAGGTGGTGGGGGAGACTATTCTACCGAATTTAGTCATCTTACCATAAAGTTGCATCTGCTTTATGTACAAAGTATATCCCAAAACATCCGCAGATTCATTATTTGTATTCAGAATACCTTTGCATTGATGCTTGTGGACAGGGCATGTCTGTTCTACCTAGGCTTTGAGCAAGTCAGCTGTGCCCCAGCTCTGCTTTAGAAGATGCCTGGTTACATTAATGTGGTGCTGAGTCTGAGCTAGTTGTGTGTCATCTCTGCGCAGGGCTTATTGACTTGGCTAATATAACTATTTGGTTTTTGGGTTAGCTCTGGCTTGTGCTTTCTTGATCCAGGAATAGAGTAGATGGGTGCCTGTCTGCCCAGTCTCGATAGGGACACCTATATCTGCCTTTTCCTGTGTTTTCTCTAAGCAGTTCTTCTGTAGGTGATTACACTAGAGTGAGGTTCAGATGCTGTAATCCTCACTGGGATTCTGTTTTGCAGAGCACTCTATGAACACAGAGTAAGCTAATTAGGATGCATTTCTGCTCCCCTTCCCCAAACCTCTTCCTTCTAAAGAGCAATTGTCAGTTTGCAATAACAGATTAGAGATTCAAGATGTTCTAAAGTGCTTTAGTAATGCTGCTGTATAATTGTAAAGACTTCTTACCAAGTATTTTGCATAGAAGTTCTTTGTAATTTAGTAATATATTCTGAATATATAACCTGCAGCCACGCTTTTGACCTTAGAAATACTGAGTCGTTAAGAATCATTATGGAATCAAGTTGCTTTTTAATTCTGATTACATGTTCACCAAAGACTTTCTAGAGCGACAGTCTGCAAGGTGATGCGCCTAATAGTTTAAATAGGAGTAGATGTATTATTTTCTTTGGTTTTGATTAGCAAAATCCCTTATTGCTGCTGACGTAATTACCAGTACCTATTTGGCATTAGCCATCTGAAATCAAGTGAAAACAAGTAGACAAAAAATTCAAACATTAAATGGGGGGTGATGAGGAAATGAGGATTAAAGAATTTCTATTGTAATAAGCTTCAACTACAGGGCAGACCTCTGCGTTATAGTACTTCTCAATGATCCTGACCTATAACACTGCTGTCAGAATTACCTTTCCTGTTCTGTTTTGAGCTGCAGCTTTCTTCCATCTTAAATAATGCAGTGAGAGAAAGTACGTCACATACACACATTCCTAGTTTGTTAGTGGGTGATACTGTGCAGGAGAGGGCAACCAAATTAAGATTCTGATATAAGCTATAATGAACTAAGAGTAATTGGGCGTAAGGTCTTAGACCTCAGTTGTGCAGTTCTGTAACTTCCTAATCTCCATATCTAATTCCTCAGAAGTCTGAATTCAGATTCAAACTGAACCATGGTTTCTTTCTGTAGAGGTAACAAATAAATACTGAATATTACCATCAGAATTATTAGAAAGGCCTGCATTGCTGTAGTGACAGGAGCAAATGGTAGAAAGAGAGATACTAACTTAGATTATTGAAGCTGCTGTTTTGTAGCTAGCATTAAGTAACACGGAAATAGTAAAGCTATATTTGAAGTGCATGTTATAAAATTATGTAGTCCTGATTTTCCATGGTGTAGTATCTTTCTGTCAGTAATTCTGCAGTCATTTACCAGTTAATATTTTAAAGTTTGTTAGCCAAGGGGATAAATGCATTGCGTCAGATCCCAAACCTTAAAAAGTGATGTTATTTACCACTTTGTATAATTCTGGAGAGCATAGTTCTTAAGTAATTTTAGTTTTAAATAAAATTCTCTTATTCATATATTATAAAGATTAATTGTAGTGTTTGGTTTAGATTCAGCATAGATTCAGCACCTGAACTATTGTGTATGGTTCTGAATGTGGGAGCAGGATGAATATAGGAAATAAAAAGAAAATAGATAGGAAGCCTGTCCTTCCAAGGAAATTAAATTGCTAACGGAAAAAGATTTGGAAGCTCCAAGACGTACAAGTCTTAAAGTATCTCCTAGGACAGTAAGTACTCAGTTTGCAAAGATGTTGGTGGAAGGAGTCTACAGCTGAGAAGACAAAGACAAAATCACCCCTGAGGAAAGGGCTCACCCTGGCTGAGAAATGGAGAAGCTGAAGTTGTAGAAAAGAAGTTTCTATTGCAGTATTGTTCTCTTTGGTTGAAAGCAGGATTATTGTGACGGTGACTGTCTTAGGTATGCTGAGTTAATGAAACGAAAATTTTAGATAGCCTAATGATTTTTCTCAGGTAAATGCAATATTGAAAAATTTTTTCAAGTAGAAAATTAGATTTTTTAGAAAAGGTAGAAGTCAAACTTTATGTTCTGTTATCAGTAATGATGTTGACAGGTGGCTTGCAAAAGATTTTTCCAAAAATGGAGTGTGTGGCTCAGTATTTTTGCAGTGTAAAAAATGAAATAAAGGATTGTATTTCACTTCTAGAGTTTTGAGAAGACCAGCATGTTCATGCATAGAATCTCTCAGATGTCTGGATAGGTATAGGAGTTATCAACTTAAAGGAGAAAGATATTAAATCTGTTCTTTTGAAATACATTCTCACCTCTCAAAACAGAAATTTATTGTTAATTGGTAGGCTTTCAGTCTAGATGTGTTCTTAAATAAGCTTTCTTGGCCAAGAGGGAAAAGGCACAAGCTCTTGAGCTCCACTGGAATGTCATGCATGTGTAGTTTGAGTAAAATGTACTTCATACAAAAAAAATCTTTGAAAACTTTTTTTTTTTTTAAAATCACTGTGGGAGTTTTTTATTTGCCCTGTTTCTGGGGAGTCGGACTAAACCTTCTTGAAAGCCTGACTTATTTAAAAAAGTGCTAAATGTTCACCTTTGGGGAATCAGACCTTTCTTAGAAGTATTAATTTGAGAGTTCTTTTCATTGTGTTACCATGTCCAAAATATGATTGAGCAGCAAAGTGGAGGGGCTTCCACTGATCTTTTAATATTTTTCTTGCTCTGAAATATTTGATAGCAAGTCCCTTGATGCGGCTTGTATAATAGTTATTTCTGTATAGAAAAATTTTCAGGCTGCAGTATCTTGAGCAATCAAATCGGGGGGAAGGCAAGCAAAAAATTAGAACGGCTTTTGTTTCCTTTTTTAGTTTCTTTGCTTAGTTGCCTGAGATTATTTTTCTCTTCTAGAATGAACACAGTGATGGAGAAGACGATGGTCAAATGGGAGAGCCTCATATGACAGACTCTGAAAATGAAGATATTCCGAGGCAAAAAGACAGTGACTCAGATAATGAGGAGCCTCCAAATCACAATGTAAGTGATTCAGACAATGAAGCAGCTCACGGAGGGAAAGACAGTGATTCTGATACTGAGGACCGTCCAAATCAGCATTTAAGTGACTCTGAAAACGAGGATGCCTTAAATCATCGAGTGAGTGACTCTGAAAATGGAGAACCTCAAAGGGATCAGAGCAGTGATTTTGAAAATGAGGAATCACAGAAGCAGCCGGCTAGTGACTCGGAGAGCGAGGAGCTCCGCAAGCAGCCGGC
>NW_020450772.1:3297884-3404457 GCF_003343035.1 Apteryx rowi
GTTTCCAGACACAAACAAGAAGTAGAGTCTGATGATAGTGATGGGGAGGACAGGAAGGAGGAGGTGCAGAATGATTCTCATCATTCAGATAACGAACCTGTGAGAGAAGGATTTCAGGGCTCCGACAGTGAAGAGGACGGTCCTAAAAGACGAAAAATATCAGACAGTGATGAAGAAGAGAAAGAGGAGGAGAAGACAGTGAAAAGGAAAACAGCTGTACTTTCTGACAGTGAGGATGACAATGAGAAAACACGTAAGGAAATACAGTGTGAAAATAATGTGATGTGACAAGCAGTAGCATTACAGTTGATTCATTATTTTCATGTGAATAAAGCATCTAAGGTGAATATGAAACTCCACAGCAAGTTTGTTTTTTAGATTGCAACTGCGCTTTGAAAAAGACACTGTTCTAAATGCATTTGCATGTGAGTGTATCTAATGCTTATGAGTAATAAGTAGATTTAATAGAAGTAAAAGAAGGCTTTTTGCAAAGAGTCTGCTTCATATGGCATCTGTTTTAGTGTTTATTATTCCTGTTACAGTCATTTATTTAATACTTAGCTGTTACTTCTTTAGTCATTTTTTTCTGTGGTCTTTTCTTTTTCTTTTGAAGCTACGGGTGAGAATCAGTTTTGAAATTACAGGTTTTTTTATGGGTAGATGTTATATATATATGTACACACACATGCGTGCACACACACACATTCAGTTACTGACTGAATAAGATAGACTTTAGAATGGACGTGTTCGTTTGTAGAGAGGGCACTGATTTAATGTAGGAAGGCTAGTCAGCTTTGCTCTTGTCCAGACAGAATCTGAGAGAGAATAGCTATTTGGGAGGACCAGTTGTTTTCTCTGTTACTTGGACAAGTAATAATGCTCCTTTTTTTGGCAGCTGCAAAAAAAGTACGAATTCTTTCTGATGTCGAAGAATCAGATAGCGATGCTGCTTCAGAGAAATCTGATAAAAGGAAGAAAAATACTGTATCAGACAGTGAAGAAGAAGAAGAAAGGAAAGAGAATGCTGGGAAGAAAAAAGAAGAGAAAGATCTGTTTGGAAGTGACAGTGAATCTGGAAATGATCAAGAGTAAGTGTTTCTGTGAATATGAATCCCTTCCGGGTTGCAGATAGTGAGACTGATCTTGATGGAAAATGGATGAATCCCAACCAGAGAATGAATGTCCACCTTCACTGGTGGTATGAAGAGAAAGGTCAATAGTAGGTGTCAGAATGAAAGGTAGATCTCCCCACAATCATATTAGAAACTTCCCAGGAAAATGCACTGCTCACTAGTGCTGTCTTAAATAGATGAATGTTACTATTGCTTTCACAGGAACCTGATCGCAGATATATTTGGAGAATCTGGTGATGAGGAAGAAGAGGAATTTACAGTAAGTGTTATTGTGGGTGGCTCTTGTTTTGTTGCCAGAGCTAATCTCCGTGGGAAGCTATTCCAGAATGCCTGTTCAGGTTTGAATTCATGTTCAGGGATATGCTGTATCAGTAGGGAAGCTTTATGTCTATGCCGGACTTGCTGAGGTAGTCTTTAAGTTAGGTAACTTCTACAGCTCTTCTGTTGGAAGAGTCATCTGTATGAAAGTCACAGGTGAAAATATGAAGCCTTGTTTCTCTTTGAAAGAAGACTGAAGAGGATCTAGAGGAAGCTTTTAAAATACCAGTCAGGTACCTGAGTAGATGCTCAGTCTCCATCTGTATGCTGACTTGCACTGTCTTTATCATCAGGGTTTTAACCAGGAAGACTTGGAAGAAGAGAAGGCTGAAACAGACATGAAGGAGACAGCAGATGAGTCAGATTCTGATGATAACATCAAAAGAGGGAAGCAGTAAGTCAGTGTGTTGTATACTCATTTGTTACTGGCAAATACAAGATTTCTGTGAAAGGGGTCCTCCAAAGACTGACTAGACATGCTGGTTTAGAAAAGCAGGGGACTGCATTTCTACAGTAATGTGTGTTCTCAAAGACCATGACATAAGTTCCTCTCTTCACTTCTACAATTGAGTCACTTTTCAATCAAGAGCAGATTACCTATGCTGCTGCTCCAGAGAAGAGTAGCTCCCATCAAAAGCTGAGTGAAACTAACATCTGATCAGTGTTTTTCTCCTTCTAGCAGTTCAGCATTGGGCCATGTGTAGGAGTATCGCAGTCCCAGGTGTGCTTCTCTGCTGGTGTTAGGAGACAAGGTGTGGCAAGACTTGCACTTAGCCTGTCTCCCATTTCCTTCCTGCCTGCTCCAGTAGTGAAAGAGCAGTGTATTGCCAGTATAGGAAAGCAAAATTCTTGTCAGCTTCAGTGACAGCTTTTGCCCATCTTGAACCCTGGGTATCAAATGCGTACATCATGTTAGCTATATCAACAAGCTAGAAGGTCATCTTGTAGGCTTTTGAGGGCATCTCTGAGCCACCAAAGCCTTTTGTTTGCTAGTTTCTCAGTTTGTAAACTGAGGATATCTAATTATTGTACAGGGACATTGAAACATAATACTTGTAGAATTCTTGGAGATTTTTGGAAAGGTTATGATGCAGAAATGCAAAGCTATTTTATATAAAGACAGAGTAGCCTTAACCCTCTTCTGACCATCAGCGAATTCTCTTCTTGCATTTCAGTATGGACTTCATGTCAGATTTTGACATGATGCTGCAACGAAAGAAGAGTATGAGTGGCAAGCGCAGACGAAACCGTGATGGTGGGACTTTTATTAGTGATGCAGATGATGTGGTCAGTGCGATGATTGTTAAGATGAATGAAGCTGCTGAGGTGAGTTTTCTAGGTTCCAAGGACACCTCAAAATCTAGTTCTGTTCTATGGGAAAATCTTGTATCAGGTCAAACATAGAAAACTGCCTTGTTCTCGGGAGCAATAATCTGTACATTACTGAGAGCTTCCAGTATCTAAATTCAAGAATTTTCTTCAGTTGAAATTCAGAAAAACTTTTCATATTAAAAAATTAAGATCAGTTAAGTCTGTTAAACCAGCTATATCAGCTGAGATCAAATGTTCAATAAAAAAGGAGTGAATACGTATACTATAAAATATGAATGCTTATCTCGAACACTGAGAAATGGACTATGTTTTAATTTCATCATACAATTACTTGCATATGTAGTACTTTGAGGTTTGTCCAGAATAAACAGTTAGGACATAACCTTTTCTAAACTGCTTGAATGATGGTACTGTGGTAAGATGACAGAGCAACTCAGTTATGGGAAAGAAATAAGCCTCGGCAGACTGCTTCTTTCAAGGAGTCATGCTTAACATGTTACTGTGCAGGGTTTATTGGAGTTGTTTTGTTTCTCAAGTATCTTTTGTTATCTCTCTAGTTTGGTTGGAGTAGTAGTCAAATGAACAAATAGCATTGCAAAAGTCATCACAAGCAGTTTGGGGGAATATGCAGGGGACTTTAGAAAGAGGAAGCTTACGAATATCAAGAAAGTATTTCTGAGAACAAGATAAGAAGGATGATGTGTTTGAGGAGGAAGGGGAGAGTGAGATAGTGATTTGGGAGACAACTGAGGCTTCCTTGGTCTTTGACAAGATCCTGGTCAGATGTTTGAAGCCCTAAAGTTTGAAATACTGGAGAGAAGGAAGAACTGAGCTCCAGTGCTGTGGATAGCTTTTGCTTGAGAAGGGCTTTTCCCCTGATTTTATTATCTGCTGAGATCTTAATAGATTTGGCTTCTTTTCACTAACATTTTTTTTAATATTTTATATAAATGATTAGTGCTTGTCAAAGACAGCAGGTGTCTCTAGTTCTCTAGCATGTCCCTGTCAAACCATTTTGGGATATGAAGAGGGACAAGGGGGGAGAAGGGCATTAGAAGAA
Organism: Apteryx rowi; assembly: GCF_003343035.1. Classification (NCBI taxonomy): domain Eukaryota; kingdom Metazoa; phylum Chordata; class Aves; order Apterygiformes; family Apterygidae; genus Apteryx; species Apteryx rowi. The sequence continues at coordinate 3,301,728 of NW_020450772.1, forward strand.
TCTCTTTCATTGCAGTAAAAAAAAAAACATTGTAGAAAGAGCCTTCAGTGGATTGAGCGTGAGTGGAAAAGTATCACTGTAGCAGGAGAGAGGCCTGTTGATTGTAATGGGTCTTTTTGAGATGTGAGCCCAGGTACTGAACAGACGTTGTGAGATTAGGGTGTTGGTAGTCTCTCTGAAACTGAGACTTTTTGTTTGTGCACATGGTGCGTGTTAGCTCTTATGTTAATTACATGGACCTTCATCCTAAACTTTAGGTTATACCATTATATTCTTATGTGCAGTGAATGTACATATTTATCATTGTTTTGGTTAGTTATTTTTTTTTACTGTTATTCAGATGAGATTTTACTAACAACGTTTCTGTGTTAACTGTGCATAGCTAATAAGGAGGACGCTGCAAAACTCCAGTTTATTGCAATAGTCCTAAAACTTTAAAGTAGAAAAATATGTAATTCTAGGGGGAAATCTCTTACATGAGAAGCTTTTAAGGAAAATGTTGACTAAGCAGGGACCCCTCTTTAGGGGTGATCTTTATATAAAATTTGTTTTGGGGCTGTAAGAAGGTGGAGCAGGGGATAAAGTTAGTGTAATTTCCCCAAATTGCACTTCTCTAGTAATAGATTGTCTTTATTGTAAACGTCATAAGGGATGAGAATTGCTGCTTTCCTCGTGATTAAGTTGTACTACTTAAACTCCCTGCAGGAGGATCGACAGCTGAATACACAAAAGAAACCAGCACTAAAGAAATTAACTTTGCTACCAACTGTAGTTATGCATCTTAAAAAGTAAGTGTGTCATCCTCCCAGTTAATTATCTTGGGGTTACTGGAAATAGGAAGATTTGACAGAGTAACGTTACAGTTGTACCGAGTAAGTAACGAAACCTTTTTCTTCATTCCAGTTAAATGCTGGAGCTAGGTGGCCTCTCAAAAACGTAAAAGCTGATCGTTTAACTTGAAGCAGCCTAAAATGTACTATTGTACATCACATCTTAAGATTTACATTGTATGACTTTGCGGCTTCTCTTTACTTAAAACTTTCTAGGCAGGACCTCAAAGAAACTTTCATCGATAGTGGTGTTATGTCTGCTATCAAAGAGTGGCTTTCTCCTCTTCCAGACCGAAGTCTGCCAGCACTAAAGATACGAGAAGAACTTCTGAAGATCCTGCAAGAGGTTTGAAACTGACTTTAACCATATTTGATTCATGGCTTCACCATGGCTTTACAATCGTGTTTTAGGGAAATTTATGGAGGGAAACATACTGTTGCTGCTACCAGTGGACTAGCACTGCTAGCAGTGAAATACAGGAAGAAGCAAATTGCAGAATGGATGTGTTTGGTTTAGAAATTGCGTCATTTCAATAAGTATTTCCTATGTTGTAGATATGCTGTCTAGCTGAACAAAATTTGACTAGGGAATTGTAGACACCTAATTGTTGCTGTTAAAGATTTTCCCCATGTTTGCACAATAAGGCAAATAGCTCTTCTAGCAGCAGGCCCAAGGACATTTCTAAAGCTCTAAAACATAGGAAGTAAGATTGTGCTGCAATCTGAGTTTGAGATCGCAGGTGAACTACATGCATTAACTTCGTTATCCTTCCTCAAAGAACTTGATGGTGTGGCATTTCTAGATTCCTGATAAATCTGAACTGCTATGTCACTCATCTTCCCTTTTTCTCTGTGGCTCGTATATTGTGATTAGTCACTTACATTATGAATGCACTGACGACAAATTAAAGTGTAGCATAGTCTCAATAATGAAGTAGAAGCAAAATTTCTGTTGTGGTACCATAACTGATTGAAGTTCTGTATGCCTTTGTCTTTGCATAAGAATTTGCAAAATTTCTACCCGAACTTAGATTATTTGGCCCTGCCTACTTGTTTCAAATATACATACAAAGTATATAGTTGTATCTAATCTGTATTTAAACTGCATTTAACCAAGTTGGGTCCAGCACTGTATACTAACTCTGCTTTATGCTGCCGGAATCAGCTTTTTTTTGTTTGTTTGTTTCTTTGTTTTCTAGAGCTGATGTAGTCGTATTGCCAGGTGAGCTAGGTGTTCATGGAGCCAACTTAGGTCTTTTTGTATCCATGGCATTGTTAAATTGCAACGCAAATAAATCAGTAACCAGTAGCTAAATGGACTCCTTTATGAGTTTTTCTCATTGGGGCTGTTTTATTCCTTTCTTTACTTTGGCTGTGGCAGATGGCTGTTTCTTTCCTCCTCTTTTTTGGCATAGTGAAGTGTGTGGTGCACTTGGGAAGCCTGTCATACTTGGTGTAAAGACCTTCAGTGTTTGTAACAAAGCTGGTTATTTGACACCTTTTGCCACATAGATTGTTATCATTATGAAATGAGTGCTTAGAAGGCAGTAGCTTTATTCTGGAATAATATTAGTAAAAGAGCATTTGGAGAAAATGCTTTAGAAACTTGGTTCTTTTTGTGTTTAAGAAACAAAGCTGTTAAGGTAAATTACTAGGTTTTGGTGTTTGATACTTTAACCTTTAACTGATTGGTGGTGCTACAATGAAAAATACTCTCTTCTGATTATCACGAAAATAAGTTCTGCTTTTTGTAAAGTTCATTATCTGCTTGGACTTCAATAACAGCTGGCACTGTTAATGTTCAGATGTCATTTCTTGCTACTTTCTGACTGTTTTCTTTTATCTTCCAGCTGCCCAGTGTGAGCCAAGAGACCCTGAAGCACAGTGGGATTGGACGAGCTGTGATGTACCTTTACAAACACCCCAAAGAGTCGAGACCTAACAAGGATATGGCGGGGAAGCTAATCAGTATGTAAACCTCCCTTTGCGTTGCTTCAGTGACATTTCACTGACGACTTAATTTCTGCATCAGTCTTTCTGCTGTGTGTTTTTGTTAGTAGAGAGAATGATTCTGCAATATAGGAGTCTCATCTKTTTAATCACTTTGCTTGCAAAACTCTTAACAAACACTGTTATACTTACTTCCATATGCATCTTTATTGTTTCTTTCATTCTTGTTCTAAAACCAGAGGATGGCGTTTATTTTGCCCAAATTCTCTCTTAACTGGTTGTCCAGGCCTCATCTGTATGTAACAAAGGAAGAAGGTGCTGCTGGAAGACTGTTTATCCCACACTTTCCATGGACTTTAGAGGCTACCTAGATGTCTAAACGTTTACTTCTTAAGCAGCTGTAGTTATGTGCAGTGCATTCCATCTTGAATGACTGCAAACTGATTCTAAACTTGTTTTGTTCTCTAGGAACTATTTACATATTTCTAAAATAGCGCTCACTGTGGCATGCAGGAGTTCCCGACATTAAGTATTCTAAGGGCTGGGAGAGATTCCAGCAACGCAGGCATTAGCGAGAAACTTTATGGATGAAGGCTCTTTCTTATTGTCCAAGAGGTTGGGTTTTCCTGAAATCTTAAAAATCTTTAAAAATCATTTGTTTGATGGTAGAGAGGAAGCACAAATGCTTGCTGTGAACTTTGAAAGTGGTATTTAGGGTCATTGGAATGCTTTGGAGGTAAACCTTTATATGCCTAGTGATGTGCTGAAGTACCAGGGTGTGGGTGGTTTTTTTTTAACAGATGAATGGTCTCGACCCATCTTTGGCCTTACCTCAAATTACAAAGGCATGACAAGAGAAGAGAGGGAACAGAGAGATTTGGAACAGATGCCTCAGCGGAGGAGATTGAGCAGGTAGGAATAGCAGGCAAAAATATGAAAGCTATATTTCTGAGATTCCAAGAAAAATACGTATAAATTTTAAGAGGGAAAAAAGGTCAGAAATCACTATTCCTTTATTTCCCTTATCACACTTGATTGCCTTCTAAAATTACCATTGTTCCCTGTGTATGGATACCTGTAAATTTTTTTTTTTTTCTTGCAGCTCTGGTGGTCAGACCCCTCGCAGGGACCTGGAGAAAGTGTTGACAGGAGAGGAAAAGTAGGTTGAGTTGTGTGTGGTGGGTTTTTTTTTTTTTTTTTTTTGATTGGGGAAAAGAAAAGTATTTTAGCAGTGCTAACAGTATGCAGTTGCTCTGTGGTTTTAAAGGCAGAGGCTATGTACTTTGTTTCAGCAGAGGAACACACTGTGCTTGTTTCTGTTCAAGACTTCCGGCAGTAACATCTTGGTTTTTTGCAGGGCACTCCGACCCGGAGACCCTGGATTCTGTGCTCGCGCGAGGGTGCCAATGCCCTCCAACAAGGACTATGTGGTCAGGCCAAAGTGGAATGTGGAAATGGAGTCCTCCAGGGTAAGCACTGTGGTGTGGGGAAGAGCTTAGCTTCTTTTACTGACTCTGTCCTTGCGCTCTCTGCGGTTAAGCCTGGGAATCTTTGTCACCTTAATGCTGCTCTTACTGTACAATAGAGCACTTCTTTTCATGTGCCTTTCTAATTTGAGTAGACCGTAAGCTCTGCTGTCAAGTGGGCTATGTTAAGCCCGTCAAATTCCTTCACTCAGGCATCATTGCTTCTCTTATCAGAGAGAGATTTTAACTGTTCTATATCAAGGCTGAGAATCTGACTGAAGGCCTCTTATTTTAGAGCATTTTGAAATGAAGTAGTAATTTGATCAGTCTGTCACTGATGGTTTTTATACCTCTGTTTTTTTTGTATCATATTCTTCTCATAATATCCCAGTTTGGGAAAACATCAAAGTTTTGGTAAGAGTTAACAGCTTCAGTAGAGGCCTATGCCTTGCTTTATTTGATTCATCCACCTACCTTGTACATTTAATTTAAAGGCAGAGTACATGGTAAAACGTGTAAATGGAATAAGTAATAATGAAACTGTGCTCTTTCTGCTGTTATCTTTCCTTCCTTGCATTAATTGAGATATTGTTTCTAGCCCGGGACTATTAAGAGAGGTATTAGTCGCTTGGAAAAGCACAAGAGACGGTTTGCTGAACAGAAACGACTCAGCAAAGTGCATCGAGCCATCAAGTTCAGCATTGAAGGCAACAGGATGCCCCTGTAGCCATGACACTCTGCCTTCCCCAAGTTTGAGAGGTATCCCTCAAGGGAGGTGTGAACAGTGCATGTGCTTCAGCTGTGGGCAGTTTGCACATATAGGAAAGGAGTGTGTATCCCCCACCTTAAACTTGGAAAACTCTCCTTGTATTCCCTAATGTCTGTACTTTGACCTCAAAGGGAACGTGTACAGGAGAAAATACGCTGTAGCACATAACATCTACCGTGATATCTGCCTCTACAGCTTCAGGGTTCCCAAATGACAGGTATTAAATGAAAATACCTGCACTCAAAAGTAGTTTTGCGTCTGTGGTTTTGAATGCTTGACAGATAAGGAAGTCTAGCATTGTGAAACTTCTTCTGACTTAATTAGGCTTTCCAGATTTACCTGAACTGATGGACAGGAATTCTTAGCCCTTAATATAGTACCTTGTGTCACTGTATACTAACCTCTGTGGCTGATGTTTTACTGGTACAAACAAGATAAAAATATTTTTCAGGCCAACTTTTCCAAGGAAGTTAAGTGATGTGAGACATTAGGGGGTGGCTGACAGCAGGTAGAGAATGAGACCTCTGACGACTTGAGGGAGAAGAATCCCCTGCTGTGAATGCAGGGTGGAGGGAGATCGATCAGTGATATATATCAATGTGAGAATTGTTTTGACAATTTTTAGTCTGCATTTCAGTTCTGTGAGCAGGGGTGTTAAAAAATGGTAGATGACTGTTGATTTTAAGCTTCATATTTATTTATAAATCATTTTTTTAAAAACTGTGAAATTCCAGCTACAATTCCAGTAAACAGTTCTCTGTTTTATGGATAAAGCTCATTTTTAAATCAGTGTGTTGGGAGTTCCTTCCCCAGTGATGGGAACAAGAGGTTCAGATTCTAAAATATGTTTTTGTCAGATATCAAGTAGCATATTTTGGATATCTCTGTTTTTCCCAAACTTAAAAGGTGTAAGGTTTCCAACATTCACGTTTTTTCTGTTGTCTAAGGGGGGAAATTGCTTTCTAGGAAGTAGTGGCTTTGGATTGAAAGTACCTTACTGTTTGTCTTCAGTGGTGTTTCTCTATACAATCACTATAAAAGCCGTGCAAAATACCTGCTGCATCATCTCAGTTTTTCAACTGCAGTTAAACAAAATACAGAAATGAAATGCAATAACTCTTGTAATAATTTGTAAGGCCAGATTTCTTAGAAATTTCTTTTGCTTCCCTCATTCCTTCCTTTTTTTTCCCAATGATCTCTTTTTCTATAAGTACTAATCAGTGGCCTTTTAAAATAAATTGCAGTTTGGAATTGATATGTCAGCTTGATCCAACTCAGTTACTGTGGGGTCATATCTAAAAATTTTCCATCCTCAGGAGGGAGGCCTGTTTGTGTGACGCTGTAGTGAGGTGTGTTTCTGACACTGAACTCCAGTCAATGTAGATACTAGAACTATTCCAAACTGTATATTCAGCCAGCATGTAAACAACTAACATGGTTATGTTAACCCCTGTAATCTGAAAGCTTTACTGTGTGATGTTTGTGAGTGTGACTGTTTCCATATATGCGATGCATATATCGGGGGAACTGTTTATCCTCGTGGGAGGGGGCGGGGGACAGGCACAAAAAGAAGTTGGAAATCAGCAGTGACTTCATCAGACCCCTGTTGCAGGTTTGCAACCTTGCATGTATCACTTCTCTGGAACCTCTGGGACGTCTGCTTTTTTTCAGTGGTAATTATTAGTTTTATTTTTTAAGTTCCAGGGGACCTCTAAGAAAGGGGTGAGTCGACTGGACAAACAGATGCGGAAATTCACAGATATCAGGAAAAAAAGCAGATCGGCCCATGCAGTGAAAATCAGCATTGAGGGTAATAAGATGCCATTGTGACCCTCCGCAGAATACCCCATGACCTCTGCTGTAAGACATACACCCATAGACTCTTTGGAGACCTTTAAATTTTTTAACAACTTGTTTGGTTTTTTTTAGTGAATCTTTAAATTGTTGGTTCAGGTTCTGGTATAAGATGTTGTCTGAGGACTGTGAACATGGGGACTACTTTCTCCTGATTGATTGTATTTAAACTTGCTCTATTGTGTCCTTTGTACAGATCAAGTATTTGTTGTATTGCAACACTTTAGACAATAAAACATCCTTCTGTTTTTTTTGGGGGGGGCTGTCTGTTGTTTGCTCATGATGATATACGTGTGGAACGCTGAGGAGAAGAGAGTGAATATCTGAAATTTGGAGAGAAGTGTGTACTTGGTGTGTGGAAAAATCTAGTAATTGTCAATTTTGTGTTTACCATTTTCCATTTCCTCTTTATTTGGTGCCTTGAATTTTAATCAGTTGTTCCACATTTGGAGATCTGCATATATTGGATTTGATGTCAGAAATACTGACCATCTCCCACTCTAAGGATTCCTTTTTTCAGCCCACGCTGCAAAGCTCAAGAAGAGATCAGCAGGCCTACTGCTAAAAATTCCAGAGGTTTGGAGCTAAAATGCTTGCTGTAAGTAAGACTGCAATATTAAACTGTTATTGATCTTCCCTGATAAAAGATCGCGGCAAAGCCTTCCAAAGCGCATGCTATGGAGAAACAAATGGATGCAGCCGAAGGGCATGATGTGAAGTGTGATAGATAGCATGAACAGATTATTTTTCAAGTAAACCAGACTTTTGAATCAAGGTTAGTAAGACTGCTCAAGGAAACTGAATCTCAGATTGATAGGCACTCTTCTCCTCCCCCTGGCTCTGAATGTTTTATTCAGCACTTAGAGTGGCAGTATGGAGCCTTTGCTGCATGGGCTCAATACTGCCATGACGTCATTTTGTATGGCTGACAGCCGTGATCTTTATTTTATTTTATATATTTTATTTTATTATTATTTTATTATATTATTATTTTATTTTATATTATTTTTTTTAATGTTTGGGTAGCACAAATGTGTGTTGCTCTGTAGCCCACTAATGGCTTTCTGAAAAGTATATTTTGCCCATGGTAAGGAAGAGAATCGTATCTTGGCATTAGGGGGCTCATGCTGCTGTTTCTTTGTCCCCGATTGCTGCAGAAAGGCAGCAGAGCAAAACTCTCTCCTGCTGCCTCTGAAACTGTTTTTGTCTGCTGACCGGGTCTGCAGGAACGAGACTCTGCTCGTTGCACGGGTGCCCGGTAGCTGGAACGTCAGTGAGAAAGCAGCTGCTGTTCCAGAGGAGCACAGCTGATTTGCTTATGAAAACTTCAGTGTGAATCCCTGTAGGTAGGGGGGTCTCGCTGTTGTCTGGCAAGGCACTTACCTCTCCGGCTTCTGCTGCCGCTGGTCCTGGGGAGACCGTACAGCTGGGGATACTCACAGTTTGCATGTGCTCCTGTGAGACCAGGTGGACTGCGCTGCTACAGTAAAGCTGTACTCGAGGAAGCTGACTTGCAGCAAAACCTGAAGAGGGGCAGCCTGGGCTTCTGGCATGCTGCGGCTTCGGCTGAGGGGGTGGGGGTGGCTCCTCTTAGTTATTTATTTAATTTATTGGAAGGCAGCGGACTCCACTGCCACGTGGGCAGGTACAGCTATGTATGTGGAAATAAATGAACTGTGTTTCTGGCCGTACATAGGTTTGGTTGGACACTGATGGTCTTGAGGTTAGGGCCCCCCCCCCCCCCCAAAATCTGCTAAGATTTTTGTTTTGTTTTGTTTAAGAAGTCCCAATGATGTACTTTTTAACCACTATTCTTGATGTGCCTTTTGAATGCATTCTGGTACTGCACTTGTTGGGGGTGGGGGTGGGGGGGACAGAGAGCACAGGGTAGGGAATATTTTTAAATTGTTTTAAACTACTGACTCCCCGTGGCCTCTTGCAGTCTGTGCTGTTGCCTGTCATTGCAACTGGTTGTACGAGATCTGCATCAAATGTTTTCTGAGACAGGTAAATTAAAAATAAGGGACTGCTTCTTACAAATGGTAATAATGGACTTCTTTTATAAAGCTTTGAGCAAAGCTGAGGAAGAGAAATGCTCATCAGGTTGGCTCCTGTTTCCCAAAATTGGAACTTACTTAATGAGTGGTAAGGAAGGGCACAACATTTTAACTAACTAACTTTGCTAGATCCAGTTCACAAAGCAGCTGAGGGAGGAGCGAAAAGGGAGTCTACTGTTATGGCAATGATGTTTCTACTCAGAACAACTGGTCTATTATATTGTTTCATCTGTATTTTTGGCACTGAGTACTGTCTTGAACGGTGATGTGAAGCTGCTCATGATGTGTAGGACACCAAGCCCTTAAAGGGATGGCTAGATAGGAGCTGTACGCACACGGTCAAGTGTCCCTATGTTTTAGGATGATGGACAAGTTGGGTCTCACTCTGTTTAAGTGTGTTCACTAACATTTCATGTCTGGATTGCTCCCCCCCCCCAAAACACTGTGACACATTATGTATGCTGTAGGGAGCCTTCAGAATAAAGGAGGTTGTTTTTTTACTTTTTTTAATTAGAAAAGTGTGGAAAATGGACTGTTTTGTCTTTTGCTACTTCTGCAGCTGTAACCGTTTGGTAGCTACATTTGTACAGTACGTGGGCAGAGTGGGCTGAGGCAGGGGGTGGTGGTGGTGGTGGGGGGGACGGACAGGTAGCCCCTATTCCTGCCTCCCCTCACCAGCTGCGGGCGCAGAGCTGCGCCAGGAGCAGCGCTGCTGTCGCTGTGTCTGTCACCGCAGCCTGGATTTCTTTAAGGGCAGAACTTCTCCTGTTCTGTGTATTTAAAGCTTTTTCTTTCCGTGAGTATGATTTAAACAGCAAGATTTTAAAGATTTTTTTTTTTTTTAACAGAATTTCAGTGACTAGGCTGAGGTGTGGTTTTTCTGCAAGCTCCAGAATGCAGTGTTTCTTTCTTTTTTCTTTTTTTTTCCCCCTCACAATAATTATTTCTCTTTCAGATTTCTATCATACCATCCTTTTATGTTTCTTCAGCTGCAGCTGGGACCATTCCCTCGCCTAGCTGTTTTATCCAGCACAGTTTGTAATTCAAGATGCTAGTCAAACATTAACTTTTAGTATCTGAAAACATTTCTATTTAGTAAACTGAATTTTTGTTTCATAACCAGAGGAGGGACAACACTACCAGAAAAGTGCTTGGTTTTTTGAGTGATTAATTCACATGTAAGACTGCTAGTCTATTTTTGTGATGAGAATATACACTTGAGAAGCAGAGGTGGTTTTTTTTCCTCTCTGAAGTACCCTTTGCAGTCGGATCTGTACGTCAAAGAGAAGTCACAGTTTGTCTCCTTTGTTATTGCAGAATAGTTCTTTATTGTACACAAGTGTTTTGTTCAGTAATACTTTAATGAAAATTCAGCAATTATGGTAAACACGGGCTTAAAAATTTCTTTAAAGGTAAGTATGGTTTTTATACCATTAAGGACAGGAACTGAATAGTGTCTCAGACTGAAACCAGTTACAATGGAATTTTCCCTGTTTTTAAAAATGGTCTTAGGAATAGTTAATGTAAAATCTTTTCAGAATCTGATACACTTTCAACAACCTCTTTAATCCACGGAATGTAATTGGATACCCGAGTATAAACACCATATTTTCCTTTTTCAGCACAGCCTTCACCCCAGCTGACAATCCCTAAGAGAAACCAAGTGTTGTGGTAAGATACTGCAAAAGGGCCCCCGCTGTCCCCTTTGCAGGCATCTTCCGCTTCGGCCTCGTAGCCGGCACAGAACATGTTATCAGTGACCAGTTTCTCTGTTGACCGCTGGCAAGTGTCCATGCTTACGATGGGCAGCCTGACTTCCCGGAGGAAGCGCAGAGTAGCACCTCTGTGGTGGGTGGCACCCCATCCGCTGACCATCCCTACGCTTCCTTCTGCGGTTAGCAGGGTTGCAAGGTTGGGGCTCGGAAGGCAGATGGGGATGGCGTACTCGTTAAAAACAACCTCGCTGCTCAAGTAGAGCAAGGCAATGTCACTGTTGTAGTTATTGGAGTCATAGTGTGGATGTGTCCAGCTCCGTTCCACGTTGATCTTCTGTTCTTTCATTTCTCTTACATACTTGTCAAAGTCTCCTGTAGTCATGACAAATTAAGATGTTTGTTAGAGGACTGTAACTAACTCGTACAGTATTTTCAGTGGGAAGCAGGAAGTAGAGTGAATCAATGCTTTGACCTTTCATCTTTAGGCACAGATCAAAATAAATCACAAGCTGTAAAAATAATTTCTCATGCTGCAGATAATCCTGCATATCAAGCTGATTTTTTTTTTTTTTTTAAGGGACTAATAAAAGAAAGTTGCTGGCTGGATGAATAGCCATCTACAGAGGTTATGGATTCCGGTATGCAGCGATTTTAACATGACTGCTGTTCATGCTTTTTAGTAAGCACTCTATTTTGAACAGTTTGCCTAAGGGTGCACAGGGCTGTTTTTTTTCCCTGCTCAGGAATATGAAATAAGCAGTAACATGCAGCCACTGATAAGGCTGAAGGATTGTTTCAATTACTCAATGTATTCTATTTGCTACTCTTTTTTTCTTTTTCTTTTTTTTCCCCCCCCTTGTTGTTTCAAGCATAAAATTGTACTTACTGCAGCGGTCTTGTTTCAAGGGGTTCTAACTCCTGCCACTGTAAGCTGTGCTCTCTCATACGCTACAAGTGAGAGGGGCTTTCCGCTCTGCAGCAATTACAGGCCCTGACTAAGCAGCAGCTCAGCAGGAACCTAATCTTAAAGACAATTAAAAACCAAAACTGACTTCAGAGTAGACGGTCAGCCAGCTACAGCAATCCTCCTTCCTTCTGAGAAGTTCCCTTGCTCAATCACCATGCACAGTGAGTTTGCAGACATGGGAGACAGGAAAGATAAATCTGTGCCTTGCACTTTCAGTTTCTTCATGGAAAGAAAAGGGAACAGCTGGAGCCCTTTTATACTTAGCCCGGGAAACTGAAGAGTTTTATAATCTGAATCCAGTTGGATGTGTCTGTTTATTTCTCAACCATACCTTACTGTATTAATGTACAATGCAGAGTAGTTTAAATAAGAAATTATGTCTTTTTATGTTTATATAAAAAGAAAAAAAAATGTAAGAAATGTACTCACCTACAGTAACATGGTGTGGTCTAACAAGATCAAGGCAGTGAGCAGCAGTGACCACCCAGCGACTGCTGATTAAACTCCCTCCACAGAAACCAATATCTCTACTATTTCGGATCAAAACCTGTATGAAAGAACAGGAACAAGGTGGTGTTACCTACTGCTGATCGGTTATGAACAGGTACGTATACTGTCAGTTCATCTCTGGTCATTTGCAGGCTCTGTAGCTTGAAAATAATGCGGTCGTTTTAGAGATAAGCACTACAGTGCAACACTCAGCGATGATGTTGCTTAAGAAAGTAATCAGTCATATGAAATGATCATAAAACTGTGACAGCAGAGCAGAATATATGATGAACTGAGCTTGACAAAGTCAAACAGGAACAGAACTAAAATGACAGACATTCTAGGGAAACAAGTATGATCTGTGATTTTTAAATGTGGTTTCCAATTTTTCAATTTGGGGGGTGGGAGGGGAAAACAACTCGATCATTAACACAAGGAATACTTCTTGTAGCATACAGGTTAAAACAGCTGGACAGGTGTGCGGTAATGTACCAGGAAAGTGCAGATAGGAGGCAGCAGTGTTTGTCTTTATGAACAATGACTAGAAAAGCTTCTGGAACGTTTCCAGTTGTCAAGTGAAAGTGGAGGCAAGAGTGGAGATGTAGGAAAACTGATTGTTATTTTTTTCCCTTTTTTTTTGGTAATAAACTTTGGAATGATCTACAAAGAACATGGAGAAAAGGTAAAAATTCTCTTGCTATTAACTAACTGCTCAGTGTTAGGAGTTCACGAAGCACAATGATAGCTCCATTAATGCCTCAGCATCTCTTAATTAAACTTGTCCCTGAACCTCATATTTCATTTGTTAATGCCAAGGAAAAATAAGTTGGTACTCTGCAAATTAGTGAAGTTAAAATAGAAGAAGCACTTTTAAAAAGTGGAAAAAAAAAAAAAAAACAACCTGAGACATCATCCTTAGCAGTTCCAAGTCTTGCACTGGTGCAGTGCCTGGAGAAATAATATGTTTTACATAGGTCACATTATTTTACAGAACTAAGTCAATTTGTGCAAAAAAAACCCCTTTCAATGTACTATTAACAGTTCTATCTAATAGTATTAGAATGAGACATTGAAAAGTAGCAAAACAATGAAATTATCTTGCAACTGCATCTGAGGTTACAAAGAACTAGAAGGGAAAGCGGTTGCCAAAGGCTTTTTTTTTTTTTTAAAGCAAGTTTTCTACCATCAGTTGCCTGATGTAATGTAACTTTGGAACTTCCTTGATAGAAATGTTTTGTATTTCAAGAGGAGACTGTAGAGGTGAGGAAGCATTCAGCCTCTATTCCCCTCTACCACCCCGAAGAGCAGTCTCATCTGCTTCAAGGGAAAGTTGTTGGAGCTCTTAGTGGAAGCGCATGCAACGGCAGAAACGCAGCTAATAAACAGCAGTAGTTATACTGCAGCTCGCAAGAGCGCACTTGCCCAGCTAGGTTCAGCTTATTATTGTCCATCTGTAAAATACCTCCAGACCTGCGCGTGAAAACAATAAAGTAGATCAAAAATAAGGTGAGATTTTTTTCAGATCACATTGTTACCTAACGCCCGAGCCCAGAAACAATAGTAGTACACTAAAGAAAGGAAGGCAATATAAATAAGAAGCAAAAATTACATGTAAGGACAAAAAATACACAATTGTGGAAAAAAAATGGGACTATTTCAGGGGGTTCTCCTATGTGCCACATGCTGCTCATGTTCAGTCTTGAGCCCCCTCAGTTTTACCTTCCTACCTGTAACATGTCTGAAAAGTTCCCTAGTCCAAAGGCGATCGCTCCTGCTTGTGACAGCGTTTCTGAAAATAGCACTGGTCATTCCAAAAGACGGCAGAAGCATAGCCCTTCGCCAGAGCATTCAGCAACAACAACGCAACCCTGAACTACAAAGCAGCAAAAAAAATCTGATTTGTGTAATTAAGAGAGAAAGTGTTAAGCTGAGCTCATAAAAGCCCGTACAGCTAGGCTGTGGGGAAGAATGCGGAACAAGCGCAGCTAAGATACAGAGCATGAGAAAAGAACTACAGAAGTTTGAGAAATACGCGTGGTACTTGCTTGAATTGCTCTGGCCTTGAAAAAACTTTATAGTAGCTTGGTGACGTCTTTGTGCCACAGAGCAAATCAGTGCTAAAGTAAAAAAAGCATTCAGGTGTAGTTTTTATGGCCAGACTGGAAGGAAAGCATTACCTGCCAGGGGCAGTGTCCACGGCGACAGGCAGTTCCTCCGGTTATCCTGGAATCACTGTGTTCTGAAGTACTGATGTTTAGCTGGGTGTACCAAGTCCCGACCGAAACATTTTCCCCATCGTGGCGCTGGTGAAGATCTTTGTGCACGTTTTGACTTGCCCCTATTTCGCTCTGGCCAGCAGTGCTCTCAGCGGTTTGGTTTTGCCCAGCAGCATTTTCCACTGTTTCATTCTGCCCAGCAGTAGCTTCTGTTGTCGCATTCTGCCATGTAGCGCCCGCCGTCTGCTCACACCAGCTGCTCGTGCCTCTCCCGGTTGTGTTAGGCCTGGTGGTCGCCGGCACCGGCTCGCTTTGCTCAGGGACACCCTCCTGCCCAGCAGCACCGTCCCCCCTCTCGGGCTGCTTAACAGAGGAGTCCACTATTGTCTTGTTCCAGCTGAAAGCATCTTCTGCCAGCGCGTTCTGCCCGGAGTCGCCCTCCATGATCTTGCTTTGCCCAACAGCATTCTCTAATGCCTTGGTCTCCTTTTGGCTAACGGTGCCCTCCATGCTCTCATTCCACTCAGTAACGTTGTTCTCGATCTCTCGCAGGCCTCTTGGTACCATTTTCTGCCCCAGAGGCTCTTGCTCCAAAGCACGTCTGACTTTAATGAGTCCACACGGAAATGGTGCTGGGGGGGGGGAGCTTTGAGCTTAGGGTGCATTATATAGTGTATTACTTACTTACTTACAAAAGTTTTTTTTTTTTCTGTCAAGAATGAGCTTCAAACCTTGTACTTAAATCCCAGCAAAAACATTGCCCTTGTGATGTCCAAAAAACCCTCCCCCCCCCCCCCCCCCCAAGCACCCGATCAGGGTGCACTGAGCTAACTCCTGGGCCATGCAGCACAGGCTTGGGCCTTTGCTGAACCACAGCCATCAGCTGCGGCTGGCTACGATGGGAGCAGCCTGCCACGTGCTCGCTTCAAGACCAAGTTCATCGGGTCAAAGGATTCCACCCCCAGAGCTCCTGTTGTGAGAGGATGCAGTAACACAAAGCTTTAAAGAAACCTGGGATGTGGTCAGGACCCCCCCCCCCCCTTAAAATTGAGGTGTGACTCAATTATGAGTTGATCTAAGTCTGTGCTGCCACCTGTCCCATCACAGACTCGGTACTGCTGCTCCTTTGCCCAGTATTTGCTCATGGGGGCACTGGATCAGGGAAACAGCTGATGGAGAAGCAGCTTAACTTTTTTTTCCCTATACAAGATATATACAAGAAGACAGCGCCTGCAAAACTGCTCTTTACCTGCAATAACTCTTGAGTTGAACACTTTACCTGCTTGCACGCATTTCTTCCCGTCCTCATGCAGGGCGTAATCCTTTGCGCAGGAACACACCACACCAAAGGCTCTTTCGGTGTCCTGGCAATAGTGCCAGCACCCGCCGTTCTTATACCAGCATTCCAGCTTCTCTGCAATGGAAACGTACAGTCACTTGGTCACTGCTCTGAACAGCCGCCTCAGCAGCACACAGCTTCTACATCTGTCATTACAGGAAAGCAACTAGGACAGAGAGTAGGAAAAAAAACCCTGCAGTAATGTGGCATGGGAAGAGAGGAAATTATCTCTTACAGTTCCAGAAAACCACCATGATTTGTAGCAAACCAAGCACATGGCCTTACTTGCTGTTTTAGTCCTCCTTTTTCTAGTGTTTTATATTTGCCAGCTTTGTCTTGAGGCCATAGTTGAGATCTAGGCCTTCTGTCTATAGAGCATGGGCGAGAAGAGCACACGCTTCTGAATGCATCCATTTTTGGTCCTTCTGCAAGTCTTATCTCTTGAATCAGGGCAGATTTAAAGTATTAAGTTTCTTTGGTGGGTGGCCAAGTCTGCCAGAAACTATCAGAACTGTTTCATGTATTGTTGCGTTAAGAAAAAAAAAAGAAAGAAAAGACTAATTGCTTCACTGTAAAAAGGCTGGCAAAAACAAATCTAGGGAAAAAAATTACTCCTGATTCCCAGTTTCCACCTCAGTTTTGTTTTTGCTGTAATTTCATGCCTCATTTTTACTTGCAAGCTGGAGACAGTATTTCAGAGGGCCAGGGATCCAATAAGGGATATGGAGATTTTCTGTTTCATTTTTCATCATTCATGCATTGAAACATAACTACAGAATTGTTTGTTTACACTGAGCTTTGGCTAATAAGTTTGATGCATTTTAATCAATATAAAATTAAAAAGAGAATAGGGCCTCAGCAGGAAGTAGTTCCACTAGAAACTTCTGTGTCAGGAGTTATTAGATTTGCCTTAAAGTAATAAAAAGAAGTAGTCCCCTGTCTTTTCTTGGGGGCCAGATAGGAGATGGCCATGTGCTTTCCCCTGGGCTTGCACGGACCAGCACGAGAGTCCAGAGCCGAGATGCCTGCACGTAACAGAGGGCAGCGCTACCCTCTTTCTCAGCACAGCAGAG
This sequence comes from Apteryx rowi, assembly GCF_003343035.1. Lineage (NCBI taxonomy): Eukaryota > Metazoa > Chordata > Aves > Apterygiformes > Apterygidae > Apteryx > Apteryx rowi. Next base: position 3,318,453 of record NW_020450772.1, read on the forward strand.
CTAGGAGTAGCTACAGCCACTGTCACTACATGATTCCCTTTCTAGGATGGTGGTGCCCAAGCATATCACATACGAAAACACTGTTCTAATGTATTAATCTTAAACAACGGACCAGTGACATATCAGACAGATAAAGTCAACGGTGATAGCCTCAATGAAAAGACTGTGCAAAGGTTTAGCTCAAGTGCACAAGGAACAATTTCCAGCTTTAATCCTTCAAGATGCAATTTAATGTGTGTATTCCTGTACTCACCTCTTTCACAGTTATCTCCTCCAAATTTGGGGGGGCAGATGCAGAAGTAATTGTAGTGTCTTATTTTGCAGACTCCACCATTCTTACAGGGATTTGTATTACATGGATTTAAACCTAATAGGAAGGAAAGAGGCATAGTATAATTCCAGGAATTTAGAGAAGCCTGGCTTTAAGCTTTCACATAGCTCTTTGCACCCAGCAAGAACAGAAGAAATAGATGAAGAAATGACTTTTTCTAACCTACCTCTGTAATTGAACCAAAACTCCATCTGCAAGAAAAAATCACAAATGAAGAAAGCAGTCAGTAAGTGGTCATACTGGTTACTGAACATATTTAAAAAGAAACAGGCTTGTTAGGGTGCAGCTAAATTTAATTTTGGTTAGAATCATGAAATATATTCTTGAAGCAAATCTCCTGATCATCACCATGCAGCASGTTTTGGTGTGTATCACGGACCAGTCACAGTGTGTGTGAACAGGAGTGTATTGGGATATAAACAAACTGAAAGATGAGACCCCCAAATGCTCCAGCCAGTAAGGGGTGCATGGCACCAGCATAAAGCACCTCACCACCAACTGCTCCACTCTGCAGAGCCATTTCTACTGCACTGCACTACCTGCTGTAACGTAGACATCACCTCAGCAGCTTAGGGGTAGTACAAGAGAAATTAGACACCTCTATTTAAAATTGCAGTCCCAAACCCCTGTTCAGCTTCTCCTAACTTTGAAAGTCATAAGACCTCTTGTTTGACTAATACTTCTGCTTAAGCAGAATTACTACTTTTTTTCAGAACTATCATGTGAGTGATTGTATAATCCCGGAATAAGGCAGTATTATATTGAAATGAGAACATCCACACAGCAAGGTCATCAGGAATATCTATTCCGCTTCATACTCACATTCCACCAAAAACTAACTTACGTCTCTTCTGCACTGTGTCTTCATAGCTAATTAAGTAGTTGGAGTTTAGAGTAAAAACACAAATAAAAAGGGTAGAATATTTTTACTATTGTTAAATCACTTGAAGTTAGAGCATATGGTTTATCTGTCAGTGGAACTTCTGGTTGAGAGCGATTTCTTGGATCTCATTGACTATTAACTTTCTTTTTCCTAAAAGAAAGTTTCTCACCGTTTTCTCCTGCGAATGGAAAATCTCCCTGGCCTCCTCAAAAGAGCACTTCTCCTCAATGCATTCTCTCTCCAAGTTCCCTGGACGAATCTCTTCCAGAAAATAGTTGGCACGTTTATGGACTTTCAGCACCTCGTGTGCTTTATCTTTTCTCATAAACACTAGATAGACAAAATTCAACAGTTAATCACGTTGGAGGACAACAAACCATCATTACAGTAATGGTCATGTATGCTTTCAGTTGGATAAATAAGAAGGGGAAAAAAAAAAAATCTATTTAAGCCACCCAAAGGGAAGTTAAATTAGTCTGTGTTCCAACAAAAGGCATTACTACTTTAAGCTTTATTTTAGTGGATCAAAAGATTAGTTCACTTAAAAAAAAAAATCTCAAAATYCATCATTTTGAGCTAGAGTTTTTTTTTAATGGTGCCAATCACAGGCATGGTAATTAAAGATTTACTGTGTGAAATGATACTGAATATTCTTAGATTGCTTTCTCCTTTGGAAAGAGCTTAAAACTTAAGAAGCTACGACTATCCGTAAAAATATCTTACATTATTAAAGATTTCATCACTCTTACAAGAAAAATCTTCTATTGTACTCAGACAATTCCCAAAGTCTGTGTCGTTATGCTCAAGCTGTGGTTGTTGATGAGCACTGTCACAGTACCGGTGGCACTGGCTGTGTCTTGGGAAGAGATCCCAGAGGGCAGCGCAGCTCCCATCGTCTGGGAACTTCACACTTGCGCCACCATTTGTTTGAGCAATTCGGACACCTTGTTCCAGTGTGTTCCACCACATTTGGAAGGAAGAACCTGATGGTTCCTTACTGAGACTTACAGACTAGTGCATGAACAGTATTTTATGCCACAAGACTCTTGAGTATTACAGCTTCTTATCTGGAGGTTGGTTAAATTTTTTCTCCTTACTCCTTCCTGATTCACAATGATTACTAGTTGCCCTGGCTGAAACCAGAGATTTGGTTAGTATCTGCTGTCAGCCAGCTTTTTTTTTTTTTTTTTAGACATTCAGGAATGGAGACCCATTGCAGGTAGCTACTATGGACACAGTAAGACAGACACCACTTCAGAAGAAGAAGAAAAATACAGTGTCAGTTTTGTACTTCTGTTTCCTTCATCTCTATTTGGCTTCACTAGGCAATCTGCCCTCCTACTGCAATGTCTTAAGAGCTATGACTGTCTACAAGTTAAAGGAGGAGCGGCCAGAAGAGGGAATATGACAATAACGTTATATACCTCCCGGTGCTGCCATTTCTATTAATAGTGAGTCCTTGATATGGCATCTGTAGCTGAAGCACAGCGCCCCGGGGCTGTTCAGCCAGTACATGCTGAAGGAAAAGGAACATGCGCATTTCTGTAGTGATGGAGCAGGTGTAATTCAGTTGCCCACCCAAGTTTCTAATGACATTTGAGACGCCACAGGGTACTTGGCCCTCAGCTGTTGCTCCAGAAGGACCTGGGAGCACTGTAGCTCCTGTCCTCTCTCTCTCAGCCCTGTGGATGTATGGATACAACGTACCATCTCAAACACCTCTGGACACTTATGCATAGGGACTGAATTGAGCCCTGAGCCACTGTTTTGAGAAGGAGATTTTTGCCTTTTTGTTAGATTTCCAGAAGAATGGCCCTACATCCAAAGCCCTTCCACCTGAAAGAAAGCTTGTGAAAAAACACCGCTAAGAAGCGTTCAAAGAGAAAGCTCATTTTGTAAATCTGACATAGCTTACTAAAAATTCATACATCAGTCATTTAACAGCACTCTGTTTTCCTACTCCTAGTTTAGTGTCCTAGACACAAGTCAAAATCCCCTTACAAAGAACCCAGTTTTGCAGATGGACGATGAAGACACATTTCTTTGCAGCTGCAGGACAAGTATCTATATCAATGACTGAAATTCTAGAATAATATTAAATTGCTTTACTTCTAAGCAATTAGAAACAGTTCACAATAACTCTTAGCTGAGAAAAGCTTTGGACAGATCCGACTGTCCAAAACACCTTTCATTCACATCAGTGAAGCTGCCCATTATCAGTTCTTGAGTTCTGGGGTCATCCTTAGAGGATATGCCTATCGTAAGTACCACCACATAGAGGCTATGCCTGTTGTAAAGCCTTCTGGTTTGCAGATGTCACTTCTGCTATCTTCTGCTCTTCCTTCCTCTGCAAGGACAGCCACATTATCCCTTACATTCCTGCACTCTGTTCTAAAGCTCTTTGAAGTCATTTCCAAAACTTGTATAGTAGTAGTAAAATCAGCATAAGGTCCCTAGAAAACTTGCCCAAAGTGCCTAATTTTAGTTTCCCAAATTTGAAAACATGGCCTTGCAAAAGTAATTTGAATTTTGGTTCCAATGTCACAAAGAGAAGAGTTGTCAACAGGATAGTGGTCTAAGTAGGAAGTTAAGAATGGTGATTTCTTTCCCAAATATAAATGAATACTCCTTTTTCTCTTGTGCATTTCATGAAGTGCTTCTTGAACCCTCAGGAGTTTGCGTTCAGAAAAAGAATGTGGTTTCAGTTTGAACACCAAGACACTCACTATGAGACAATTAAGTTAAAAATGTAATTCAGAAGTACCTACCTGAATATGAAAATGGACAGCTGCTGTTGATGGAGCACGTTAGCAGGAGAAACATCAAAAGTGAGGAACCTCTCTCCATTTTAGTGAGTGTTCAGAATCCTCCAGCTTCCTGCTGCTTACCTTCAGAGGGAAAAAGAGTGAAACTGGTATATTGTCACGAAGGCAACAAAGGTCAAGTAGACAGCAAAAAAGACACAGAAGTAGAAGCAAGAGAACAAAAGACAGGAGAAAGAGAACAAATTCTACTGGATTCATTTTGATCTGATTTCCTTTCTTTCTCCAATACCCCTGATGATGCATGCTACGACAGGAATCCCGGTGGTCCACAGCACAACGTGTACAGATTGTCATAGCTCAAGCAAGTGGCGCAGCGTCAGATCCAAAGCCCACAGAAATAGCAGCAAAGCTCTGATGAATACGAYAGGCATGGATCAGGCCCAGACTGAGCAGACGCCAGCTCCCCCGGCAGCCTTGTTTAAACTGTGAAGGATCCCAGGCTGAGGTCGGAGCCGCGCACTTCAGCCAGTTGTTTCTAATGATAGTGGCTGTTGTGTAATTACTGACCATCTTATTTAAATATGCTAGGATTTTAATTAGGAAACTATCCACCACGTACCTGGCAGTAAATACTATGAGAGAGAAGTTTGTACTTCTTTATGTTATTTTCACAGGTTAAATAATTTTGCCAGGGTTTGATAGTAGTTATCGCTCTGCTATTTGTGTCATCTTCCAAAAACACAGGACCCAGAATACATTCGCTTTTACAGAAACCCATGCAATTATACTCACTTTTTTCTTTTCTTTCCCGTTTTTTTTAAGGGAAGACAGAAGAGACATTTGGATGTACACCAGGAACAGCCATGAGGTCAAGAGATTGATCATTAACCAGTCACAAATATTGACAGTGGAGAAACAACCTTCTGGATTCTGTGAAACACAGCTGGAATCCAAAATCAAAATAAAATGGTGTGCATGTGTTTCTACACACATACCCACACATATTTTTACAAAGCTGTCTTTAAAAACATCTTCTAACAATAAAAGTCACTTCCTTGCAACAAATTTCTTCAGGAGAGTTTGGTACTTTTGAGAGAGGATTTTTGAAGCTCCATCTTCTTTCAGTAGGTAAGATCAACTGATGTGGAAAATACCCAAGCTGCTCTGTGTACACCTCTGTTGAAATATGCAAAGTCGTGAGCGTGTAGGAGGATTCACAGCCGGAGGGCAAATACTGCCCTGCAGTAATCGCAGCTATTCACAGACATTACGATTTCTGCCTCTAGTCAGACGCGTTTTGCTGGCTTTGAATACAATACCGCTTTCCTTCTAACTCAATGTCTAGCAACTTCAGTCTTCTCAGAAGCTTATATTCCTGGCTGAGGCCTCGGCTAGAAGGCTGCTGTTCAAAGAAGCATAATTCTTTAACATTCATTCATTTTTAAATCTAGTACCAAAGAAAAAGGCAGGGGGGAGAGATGGAGAGAGAGACAGATGCAGAGGGCTGAACGTACTCTTCACTTCCAGCTCGCCTCCAACGTGAAGCCCTTGGCCTGTGACTGCTGCTACTTTTGTGCATGAATCAACTTCAGCGCTTGCTTAACAAGCATGTAAGCAGCTTGTCAGTCAACAAGCCTAAGTCCACAGATTTAAGTGATATTAAGCCTCTTTGCTTGAGAGCATATTAAATTTCTTACAAATTCTGATACAAATTTTTTGCAAACTGATTTTTTTTTTTTAAATCTCACATCACAATTGCTGATGTCCGTCACTGATCCAAAATGGGGTCCAAATTCTGACTGAGATGTTAGGAACATGTATCACCACACCAGAGCTGGCTTCACCTTTTCTCTACAAGATTAATTAATTTTAGCAGGTTTAAGTGCTAAGGTTAAAACAAGCCTAAATTGTGATTGTATTAAACTTCATTTTGACTATTACTGCTTCCTGTAGCCTTATTGGTGCTATATCTCTTTATTTTATTTACTGATACACTCAAGTACATATAGATATAGATGCAAACACATAAAAAAAAAAGTTATCAGTAAATACTAGGTATGCTAATATTGCCTGCAACTGATTGCATTCACTAGCATAAGTGTTGTATTCTAACAATTTGCTTATCTTACTAATTAGAAGAGATTTACAGACATTAAGATAAAAGGAGCATGCAAAAGCTTGGAATTAATTGTTTTCAGTAACACTAGAACTCCTATTGACTTTTAAGGAAGTCTGTGCAGGGAGAAAATCAGGCACTGAGTTTGCAAGGAAGTGAAAACATGGAGAAGTTCTGCTGACCTGTTGAATTAACTTAATCTGCGAGCACTGGAGTGTGAATGAGTGGAGGCAATGATGATGCTATTAAAATTTCATTGCGTTGAAAGAAAAGCTGTGCACACGCAGAGCAAACCAAATTAGTTATTGTGGATAACATGACAGAGTAAAGCTGGAGTGACAGAACTGTATTACTAAGCTGATTTTTGAAACACTTTCTTAAATTGGTCTTTGTCTTTCATTCTGTCCTCTCCTGCCCCTCCCTCACCTCTCCAACCAGTTCAGTCATTTCACACTCCAAAGGCATATCCTCTGGACCACGGACTACCTGACTGCTTACAGCATCTAAGCGTAACAGGCTACTGTTTCTTGGCTGGAAGGCCTAAGTAGGACCATGCTACAAATAAACAACGTAAGCTAGAGAAAGTACCAAGGAAAACAGTACACGAGGTTAACATATACGCAATATTTAATACTGGAGATTTGACAGTACATTACACTGCATACCGTCACTCGCACACAGCCACAGTATTCCAGACTCGCAGYGAACGAATCAGCCGTTAACAGAAGCAGACATCTCAACTATATGGCGTTGGATCCAGTCAAGGTACTGGCTAACTTTGGTGTAGACTCCAAATTTCTCCGTTTTTCCACAGCCTTCGCCCCAGCTCACCAGTCCTACCAGAAACCAAGTATCCTTAAATTTAGTGATCATGGGGCCTCCACTGTCCCCCCTGCAGGAATCCTTCTTGTCTCCTAAGCTCCCAGCACACAGCATGTTATCAGAGATAGCAAATTTCATAGCTTGGGCACACTCGTTCCGGGCAACCATGGGGATTTCAATGTAACTGAGGACAGTAGAGTAATTCTTCTTGGCAACATCACTTGTGCTGCCCCAGCCAGTTATCACCATTTGCTTCCCATTTGTTGTCAGCTCACGTTCTGCCAGGTACCTGGTGGGAAGACAGATAGGGAGCACGTATTTGCTATACATCACAGGCTCAGCCAAGTGCAGCATCGCTATGTCATTATCAGAGGTCTCCTTGGTATAATTTTCATGGCTCACAAGTTTATCAACCCAAATGGTTTGCTCCTCTGCCTCAGTACGGAAACGGTGATATTTACCTGGAAGAGCAAACAAGAAGATGAGAGATGTCCCTGAACCTTCTGATCTGTCAAATCAAAGGGAGTCTTCCTTCACCTTCAACACCAAAGTCTTCGGATTACACTGGGGCTTTAGGAGTCTACGTTCTGCTTTTAATACCCTTGCAATATAGGCATTTGTTCATTTTGTTTCTAGGTTAACAGTGTTCTATTTAATTGCAGGACAAATCTTTACGCTTTTCATATTTGTCTGTATCATGATTAAATGTGGTACTAAATRAATTAGTACCCTAGAGTTAGGGTCATCTGCTGAGAAACTGAAATACTTCTGCATTGCCATGTTACGTCCATATTACAGTACCCTGCATGCAACTAGAGAGATCTTCTTGAGGAGGAAAATAATCTTCTTGGAATCAGCATTAAAAGCTGGGAGATCAAGAGTACCTCAAAGCAAGAAATTTACAGTAGTACATGAGCTTTTTGTGATATATCCAGTGTCTGAATGACTGAACTTCAGAATCTAAAAGATAAATGTGATGGATTAGTAAAGACTGTTCCTTTTTCAGATCTTAGATTTGTATTTTAAAGAGTTTCTGACCACTTAAGACTTCTCCTCCATTATTTGTGCTACACAATCACGGCCACTTCATGGGCCAAGCAGTTATGCAAAAGTTAATAGGAAACTAAGTTGAAAAGGGCCATAAAGGCAAGAACAAGTCATTTGTATGTGATACACTGGAAAAGAAAAGACAGAAAAGGATCTGTCTAATATGATCTTGAGACTGAGCCACAAAAAATAATTATTAGTGTATGCTGGGCTGTCACATTTCTGAACTGTGCTATCAGTTAATTTAAGATCATATCAATGCCGTATGTACTTGATAACAGTATTTCTCCTTTTTGAGGCTTGTCTATTATGCACATTCAAGCTGCAGGCAGGCATATATCCAAGCACAAGAAACAGAAGGATATCCAGGCTTGATGCCCCCCCCCGCCCCCGCCCACGCTGTGCGCATGTGACAGAAACGCACTTTCTTTCGCAGTCCCTCTATGGGTGATGTGGAGGTTGCTCTTTATCAGCGGCTTTTCAAATTCGTGATTCACAATACTATCCTTTACGTTTTTTCCCCCCTTGCTGTTAACCTTTTCCTTCTTTCAGTATTGAATCCTTTCAGATACAAACTCTAAGATCAAGGAGAAGCTGCTCTGACTTTGCGTGACCAAGGTCGGTCCTCTGAAGTCCCTTGCTTTAGTGTAAATTCCACTTTGCTTGAACCTGTCAAAGGGCTATTCCAGCTGTGGCTTTCTGTAAAAGAGTCAGTGTCTCCAAGCGTAGCAGCTTTATGACCAGCATTCATAACATGCACCAAGAATAATTCCAGAAATAGATTCTCGAAAAACCTCTTAAGTCCAGTCTTGGATCTTGGATTTCCAGATCACTTATTTCTGAGTCTCTCTTCTTGCTCCTTTGCAGACAGTCAACATTATCATATACAGCCACAGGGGACAGCACACTTCCACACCTGAAATGGATCTGCCAGGCATCTGTATTATATAGCACCAGAGCTTGAAGAGCTTGTAATTATCAAGCCATCACACAGAAATCTGTTTTTTTCCTGCTATTATGACCTCTCTTCTTTATGGTGGCAGTGTCCGTAGCGCCCTTGGAGCAGACTTCCTTACTACGCTCACCCACTTTACAGCAGCCTTGGCAAGGGGCTGACTGCCATGGATTCCCAGTGGTAAGGGGCAGGTTTTTATTCCCATCTTCACAGCTACAAAGCTCTGCTTTAGGCCTCAGAATTCACAGAAGCAACTGTGGACTCGGTCACTGTGAGAGCACCTCCTCTGGAGAAGCCAGTCGAGTTGTGTGGGATCATACCTTYGGCCAGGCTTCACAGGCTCTGGATACAAGCATGGCCCTGGACTCTCTAGATCCCGAGGGCCAACTACAAACAAGGGGGTGACAGCTCTTGCAGCAGTGCTACTAAAGCAGAGTTTCTCCCTTCTCCCCTCCAAACACCTCCACAAGAGAAGATCCTTTTGACCTCCGGTCATGAATACTTCCTTTCTCAGTTGCTAGCTACCCTAAGAGTTTCAGGGTCCTATCCACACCTGGATGTACTGAACCTAGAGACTGTGTGAAACACATCTAGTGCCTTCTACACATTAAGGAACATGATATTTTGTAGCTGGCAGAAAAATATTACTGTGAGGTTCTACATAAACAAGGAAGTTTAAGATCTGTTCTCGGAAGGGAGAGGCTGAGTATTTTGAATTGATGCAGCCATCGTTATATCCACCTCTCTGCTCTGGTTTCTTGGAGCTCTGAATATTCCTGTTAGTGCTGTAAGCTGGAGAGGTAGGAACAAGAGCTATGAGCAGGAGATTTGGGACGATGTTCTCAAACCCATCTTCCAAAACTTCAGCTACTCTAAGATGTAGCTTTTCATTTCAGACACCAACAAGCCATGTGAATCCTGCTCCAGGACAAGACTACTGCCCAAGCTCCTGACTGCAAACCCTGAYGCAAGCTTCCTCTCCAGTTTTGCTCTTATGGACAGTCAGCAGAGAGGCGCAGCAGGATGAGGCCAGCTGATGGAAGCAGGTCCAGTATGAACTCCGCAGTTTCATGATGGATGCCTTCGTTACGGTCACAGAGTTCACACCTGCCCTGGCACAGTGATGCCTCCATTCAAAACTCAGTTCCAGGTATCTCGGGGTCTTGATGGTGGATGTCTCTAGTGTTTAGAGCATGTGTGTCCTTCCCCAATGAGAACCAGCTTTTTTGGTGGCACTAAAGTGCCCAAAAGATACAAGTGAAAGGACAACCATGTGATGTTAAGCTGGGTCTTAGAAAGGTTCCCTTTTATTTGGCCCAGAGTATCATTTGGAGATTAAGAATCTTCTTTCTCTTGTTGGTGAAGTCTCAGGCTGTGACCGTCTCAGCACTGCACATGCACCCCACAGCACTGTAGAGGACCTTTCTGTGGTTTCCATGTCACCACAGCAAGATTCCTCAAGGCTTAAAGAGAGGGGTTCTCCTGTCATAAGTCACAACTCTCAGTCCATGGCCACACACTTGCTTCTTCCTGTATTAATGAAGATCTTGTGGGTAGCTTAGGAAACTGGGAGAGATTCACCTCCTTCTTGCTGATCATCCTTACACTACAAATTATTCTGTATATTCAATATAAATTATTATGTGTATTCTCCAAATTTGTGTGTAAGGTGTCTCCTGAGTTTCAGTTGAGCCAAAAAAATTAATCTTCTCAAACCAGGGTTCTCAAGTGCTGACACCATTCTTCAGCCTTTGAAAACTATTTATCCTTTTTTTTTTCATTTGGATAGCACAAGTCTTTCTTGACAGATCCCACCCCTTGTTTCTTTGCTGCAGAAAGAGATCTTTGGGCATGGCTATCCCAGCTGAAAGCTTGTCACACTGGAGAGATCTCCACCAAGACCTGCAGGGTGAGACCCAGGTGGAGTGATTTGAGTACACCCTCAGTATTTCCCCTAGGCAATATTTTCATCCTTGAGACCTGCAGGTCTGTCCCCATGAAGTTCCATTCAGAGCTACGTCAAGCACCACTGAGGATTCCAACACAGAACTCAATAGTTGCTTTTCCCAAAAAACATTCCAAGACCCTTTATCAAGTAACCTGCACAAGTTTCTGCTTCTTAGGACTCACTATAACATGAAGCTACATATGAACAATCGCTCAATAGGGAAGAAAGTTACTAGTAACTTGAAGCGTTTGGAGATGTGTAGTCGGTATGCATAGTCTAGGGGTATATCTATAAGCTACCGCATTCACTTCTACTTTGAAGTCCCTCTATAGAAAAAGTGGCTATTCTGGCACTAAGAGAACGCTTCTCCATTCATCTTGTATGTTGAACAATGGAGGATGGACATAAACATATCCATCCATATGTCTCTTAAATGTCTCTGGCCTCACATGTTTTCACATCGACAGTGTATATGGAACATACAAAAACCAATACATTTCCAAGGCCTTCCACAATTACCAAGACAACCTTTTCACGAAAGGAGAAAGAAAGCAGTTCAGCTATTATCCCTCTAATGTCACCAATAGTAGATAGCAAACATTCAACCAAAAAGAAACTCTACTTAAATTTGAATGGAACACTAATTATTTTTTTCTCTTAATTCAGGAGTAGTACTGTACTCCATATATGTTTTGTCATGCTCAAGAGCAGCAGTGCTAGTAATGGTTAGCTACATTACAGATCATCTGTCAGTGTTGCTATTCTGCGGCACCTCTCCTCCTTCTCTACCAGTTCTCTTAAGCAAAGGTGTTTGAATTTATCAAAAGGTAGGAAGAGGCACTGTGACATTGATGCATACCGAGGTTCTTTCTCCTCTTGGGCTCAAGACTTCACATACACTTTGGAAGGAGGAGAGTTTCTTTAGCATTGGGGTGACCTTAAATAATTTTACCAGCAGAAACACACAAGCAGAAGAGCTTTCCTAGAAGAGAATCTGAAGTTGAGGGCACAGATTATCTTAACTTTCCCATCTTTCTACCTTCAAGACAGGCAGCAAAGCTCAGAAGACAATAGCTCACTCCCATGGTAAGTAGACAGCTGCTCAAGTGAAATCATATGGTTTTACTAATATTTTTTGATTTGGGCTAAAGTGCATATTAAAATGCTACCTAAACAACCCACTTCTACATCCAGAAGGACTTTCATCTTTATAACCTACTGGTCTTACTCCTGAGATGACAAAGCTTAGGAATGAAAGAGTTGTATTTAAAAAAAGGGATAGATTTTTTTTTTTTCCATACCAAGTTTTACTTTGAATCCCTCTCTTGCTTCAATGCAGTGTGCTGCTGTTAGGACCCAAGATGGATGGATGAGAACGCCCCCACACAGAAATTTCCCATTGATATTTTGCAGCATAACCTGAAACAAAGAAAGAGAGGTCTCACATCACAGGAAATATGGCTCACAAAATGTACACATTCTTCTTCCTGGTTGCAAAATACACTAATGCATCAGGCACCAAAGCATATTACATTCATTGAGGTCAAAGCTCTGCAGTGGGACAAAAGCACTATGAAGAAGGTCTCTATGGAACATCTACAAAGAGGTTATGAGTTCTTCCTGAATGAGGGCTGGCTTCATCCAAATCAGCATGGGACGATGTTGGCCACTGCGAGGAAGCACTCTGATACTTCAGAAACTTTGTAACTCAGAGCTCAAATGAGGGGATTATTCTTCTGTCCACTGCATGCCAGAAGACAGTATGTTGACTCAGGCTACAATTCTCATGCGATGGTGTAAAAGGGCCTTTTATGTCAAAGAGGAACTAGGCTCTGAGTATACACACTCACTGGTTCCATGGTACGCTCTGTAAGGTCTCCTCTCTCTCTCTGACATCCCAACTTACTCTATAAAGCTATGGCATATTCTGCTGACTACACCTGCTAACTTGAATTTATGACAGATAAAGCTTATAAGAACAGATACACACAGAAAGGGGGAGAAGATTACCTTCCACTCCTACCTTAATGCTCTACGGTAGCTGCAGCACGCAGCAGGCTGCATGAGCTGCAGAGATGAAGTGGCCTCCCCAGCACAGAGTGACAGAATAGGTGAGTGTCATCACTGTCCCTTCTCTTGGCACTGTTGGCAAGGTAAAAAACTTGGCAACCGTGACAAGCCAAGAGTCCTAACAGATGAGAAACTATTCCTCTGGTACTCCAACTTTCAAGTTACTCTTGAAAAATCTAAGCCAAGGGAATCTTAGCTTTGTGCGATGCCACCACTGGTAATGTAGGAGCCTTTCTGGAGCAGCTGGGCAGGCAGAACTGTTCTGGAAATACCTATTTGTGAAAGATTCTTTTCTCCTCACCTGCCAAGGGCTGTCTCCTCTTCTTCCTGGTTTCCCCTCAATGAGCCGAATATTGAATAGTGCTTTGGCTTCAGCGTAGTCCATTTTCACTCTTCCACAAGGGAACTCCACTACAAGAGATGCAGAGAAGTTAGCTAGCAAAGACCAGATCACCTAACAAAAAGCCTCTTCCAAAAGCTTTCCCCTGTGTCTCTAAACTAGGCTGCACTATTAGCGGCTTCGTGGAAGTCCCTTGCTGCTTTGTGGAAGAGGTAGTTTCCTGATCCCCCTGTATGACTCCATGAGGTAAGCAGAGGCACAGGTTGGATTCTTAATGGCCATAAAGTGGGTATGGAGCTGGGAAACGCAGGCACAGAGTTACTCTCCATGCAGTGGGTGCTTTGAAAATTATTAGGAAGTGCAGGATAAACAATTCTGTAAAAGCCCCTTATTTCACACTTGAATAATCCTCTGTCAGATCTGGACTACAAACACCCTCTTCTTACCGACAGGCTTGCACATGGTATGGTCGCTCATCAAGTGATATCCGGATGCGCAGCTGCAGCGGCGGCCCTGGTTGGCAGGGTCATCCCTACAGAAGTGCTCACATCCTCCATTGTTGATAGAACAGTTGGTGTATTTGACCTCTGGGGAGAAAAAGAGGAACAGCAAGAGAGACGTGAGAAGTTGGAAAGCTGAAGAGTCACATGAGGGTAAAGCTGCAAAATGACATCAGGGCCTGAGACAGCAAACAGGCCAGAATAAGGCAGTGGGGAGACGGAGAACCCAGAGGTTACTGGCAGGGCAGGTACAGACTGAAGAATGCAAATATTCTTTGTCACTGAGTCTGAGTCAGACAGCAGCATGTGTCATTGACACATGATACCCATGCTCATCACCGAGTGTACTAGCCAGCTTTTCACCGAGGAAGAAATTGTCACAGTATGACAATCAAATCTTTGCAGTGGGTTGTTTTTAACCCTGTATTGTAAAAAGACCCCTCACCACCATCCATTGTACTGACAGGGCTAAAGCTATTGAAAATCCTGCTTTACAGAATTATTTCCAATATTTCTGTAAAAATTAGATGCCTCAGATCTCCAAACTTTTCCCATGGCAACACAAAACTCATTTTGCTTTAGATAAGCACAAATAATCCTTTTACCACATCATGAAGTAACACAGAAATCACATCAGAAATGAAAGCAAGTATACTGTGCAATGCCAAAATGTTGATCTCTGTACCCTGAGATCTCTATCACTAATAATGTTATTTTATAGTGGATTAAAGACAGCATTACCATAATTGCACAAAGCTCCCTCCCAGCCTTTGTTACAGATGCAGGAATATTCTCCAATATTGTCCTTGCAGATCCCATTGGAACAAGGCTGTGGGTCACACTGATCTCCATCTGAAACAGAGGCAGGAAAACCCAGAGCCTGAACCCTACAGGAGCCTCAAAGATCAAATGCCAACACCAGCAGACCTTCCCAAAATTGTGCACCACAGAGTTTCTGCTACCAAATGGTGACAACTCTGCGGAGCTGGCCCAGAGACAAGGGCACTTATTTGGGTTCTGAATCACAGCTGTGGAGTGAATGGAGCAGGCAGAAGGGAAAGGCAGAGCAGGAGGAGGCAGACAGGTCAAAGGCAGGTTTACTGGGGGACCGAAGAGCAAAGGTGGGGCTTTGCTCTGGACCCCGCCAGGCAGGATTAGAACATCAGCGATCACTTTTGACCAGTGGCTTAGCTCCAGGAGATGACTGACAATAGGCACAGAGGTACTTGAAGCTTTTCGTGAAGGCTGGGTATAGGATGGGACAGAAAGACATTCTTTGCACACCCCACACAAGAAAGGAGAATTTGAATTAGTATGTGGTACATAACAGCAGGAATGCAGAAGACTAGTTGCCCACGAGGAAACGCAGAGAGATGATTAGGAAAGTCTTTTTTACTTACCTACATATTTGCTCCAAAAATCTAGCTGTGGAGAAACAAAACTTAGATTAAGGCTAGAAGGAGACTTTTGACAAGCAAGGGATTTGAAGTGTATCATGGTCTTGGCCAAAAAAACACAGCGCTTTGGTCAATAGGATCGGTGGCATTTTTCTTGACAGTGTTGTGACAGGCACCGAAAGCCAACAAAACTGGCCAGTGCTCAGGTTCACATGTCACAGCCACCTCCTGCCTGGCACGGATCCCTCCTGCCCTGCTTGCAGACTCACCAGCACCACCACTCCCCTGTATCCTCTCACAGCCTCCCTGTTTCCTTGTCACTTTACCAGGTAAATCACCTGCACTGTCGAGTGCGCAGCTACATCTGTGTACAGTTAGGCAAAACATGGGGCTTGTGAAGGCAGTGAAAGAATCTGGGGTCTGAGGGACAGCAAGGATGGGTTAGTCCTGTGTGGTGAGCCTACTGTATGTAAGGCAATAGTAAGGCACTAAGAAAAAGCCCAAGCCAACATGCCAATCAGAGGTGAAAAGGTGCAGGGAACAGTGATGCTGAGGATAAATGTAGTGTCCAGTTGAAAAGGTGAGGTTTGGAGAAGGGGAGAAGAGCTAGTGATGAGCAGAAACATTTGTCAGGCACAGGTGGGAGACTGCGGAGATGCACCGAAAGGCTGCCAGAGCTGGGGAACGGACAAGAGAGGGCAAAGGACTGTGAAAAACTCAGGTGTAGCAAGAATAGCCAAGCAGGGATTAGGATTACCTGGCTGGGACCTAAATCTCATGATTGGGTCAGGCAGGGCGTCCATGAGCAACCAAGTGCTATGGCTCAAAGAACAGGTGGTAACTTGACAATCGCTGTAACACAATGACTTTCAAAAACATGCCTATACCTTAAGAGTCAGAAGTGATGCGTGTTCAGCGCTGATAGCAAGCTCTCCTATGCCCCGGAGTGCAATACTTTAAGAAAACAAATAATTGATTGGTTAAGTGTCATGTTAATCCTTACAGAAACAACTTACTGTTGCTTCTCTGGTTTCAAATATCTCACTGGCCTCCTCGAAGTCACACTGTTCTTCATTGCACTCACGTTCCACAGAGCCTGGCTTGAGCTCTTCCAAAAAAGAGTTTGCCCGCTTCTGGATTCTCAGGACTTGGTTTGCATCTTTGTTGCTGTAAAATACTGGAAGCAAAAACATGAGAGCACAAGCAGGGAACCCTTGGAAGTGCTGTGCACAGGCTGATGCTCAGTGTGATGCTTTTGGACCTGTTCTCCGAGCGAGCACAGTATCACCTTGAGCAACCTGCTCCCTGTTTTTCAGCAATGCCAAGCTCCGAGGGGAGCACTGCTGAAATGAGGTGAGAGATGTTTCAGAGCCTCCTCAATCATGCACAGCCAGACACAATCAGTCAATGCACTAAAAACACTGGGTGGAAAGCCTGGCCTGCTCCAGAGGTGCCCCAGAGAAGTCACGGTTGATACAGCTGGAATAAAAGAACATGGAAAGTAAGCAGTGACTGGTTTTACAATGGCATCTTGAATTGTTGCTAACAAAATTCCTTGGGCTCTACACGATTGCTAGCAACAGTACAGTACCTCTGCCAAAGGCTGGGGTCTCTACCTCATGTCCACGTGCATTTCTCCCTAAACTGGTACTACAGAACTTTCAATATGTGCTCCTGTCCTACGCCCAGCACGCCATCCTGGAACTGGCAAGTAGTGCTAAAGGTATCACTGGCTCGTGGCACCTGTCCGTGTGGCGGGTCTGCTCCAGCGATGGGTCCAAGTTTTACTTCTGCCAAGGGGCTGTCAGTGCGCTCTGCAGAGCGCCCCGTGTCCCCCGGGCCTGCTGACTGCCAGGCACACCACCCAGACCGGCTGACTGCCCCTTGCAAAAAGCCATGAAGATTCGTGCGTTGCAGGGTCTGGCATCAAGAGCAGGGTTTACGGTTAGAGAGAGGGAAGGACCCAACAGCCAAGGCAGGTGAACTGCGAAGGCAGGCTGCCCGGACTCTGTTTCCGGCTGTGTTCTCAGGAAGGCTCACAACTGCACAGAAGCATGTTTCTCTGCACGTGACGGTTCATACAGCAATTCGTTTCAGCTCTAAGGCTTGCCTGCTTTTTTGACTGGAACATTTGTACTAGGCAGAGGCTAAGATAGAGAGCTGGCTGAAAACTGTTAGTGATCCTCCCTGAAGAACACTATTACCACTGGAATAGGCCCTCTCCAGCACACCGAGAGAGCTTGCTCTAAAAAACAGGGGCTGTCCGTGCTCTGTTGCAGGAGCAAGCCTGAGCCGCTGCTCCGCAATGCTCTTGCTCAGATAGCTCGCAGTGCTTGAAAAGGCAAGGTCCAGGCAGCCATCACGGCTCACCACCCTGCCTGTGAACCTCTGCTAGTGAAGAATTCAAACTCTTAACGGGAATGATCCAGCCATTCCCGGCCACTGACAGCAAAACGAATGCACTGGTGCTAATTGGAAGAGGGTGAAGGATATCTCTAAAATGAACAACTTACTTGAGGCACCATACATTTGTGAAGAGCAGGCTGCCAGCAGCACCCCTACGGTGACGAGCTTCCACATACTGCAGCAGGAATCACCTGAGGAAGAAAAGGCAGGCATGGAAGTGAGCACCCTGCTGGAGACAGTTTCTATTGACACAGGTCAGCTAGTTCCCTAACTTATTTCTTCCACAGAGCAGCTCCCTGGCCAAATGCTGGTGCGCCTTGACTTTCTCCTTGCTTTCAGCTCCAAAGCAGCTGCTCATTAGAGGCCCTCCAGCCTGGTCTGCCAGTTCCCTTTACCCCATCAGCAGCTCTGCCAGAACATTTCTTGTCTGCCCCAACATCCTCCCCTTGTCCCCAGACATCTTTGACAAGCTTTATGCTTCATTAGATAAATTTGCACTTTGAAATCCTGAAGGATACAATACTTTTGAAGCACTTACTGCTTTATTCAGTGCGAGTCAGCGTGATCTATTCTTCCACCATGAGCTCTGCTGGAAGTTAGTTAATCCATAACTTCAGATATTTACTCTCTGGGGTGACATGAAGTGCTTTCCTTTTAGTCATTAAGCAAACAGTGTGCAGGGGGAGCCTGACAATTACCTGCATGCAGGAGAAAAGTGAAACAGTGGAGGCATCTGCTCTGCCTTTTTCAAATCTGTTTTTTCACTTTTGATTCCCTAACAAATAGTAATGGTTACACTTAGCTTGTAAGTGTAACCACATCGGTGCTGGGGTCTCTGAGATCCCACCACCTTTGCACAGCACTCAGTCACCCCAAACRGGCACAGCTTGCTATTTTTAATAGTCCTCCCACTTTATTTTCTCCTTAAAGTTTCCACCACAAAACAGCCAAGGCAACTAAGCCTCCCTCCGTACACATGAGCAGATGGTGGGGTGCCCTGGCACCCCCATTAGCATCTGGGGCGACGAGGCAGGGCAAGGAGTCTGTACCAGTGCGCGGCAGCTTTTGGTGCTCTGGATTAGCTCATGTTAACACAAGATCTTCTATTTGAATTTGGAATAATAAAACTTTTAGAGGGAAAAAACGCAACGTTTCAGAATTTTTCACATCTCAGAAATGGCACAAACCAGTGTATTCCCCTTCTCTGAAGGCAGCTCTTACAGCAGCACGTCTGTGAGCTGTACAGCGCCCGATTCCGTGCAAGTTACCTGTGCAACGGTGCGTCCGTCGGGGTTCCTCATCGGGAACAGCACTGCCCCGGTGTCAGGAAAAGCTGGGCCTCCCTGGGATCTCAGCTCCCATCCAGCGGCACTGCTGAGGAGAGCTCTGATTGTGTAAAACAACTTTTTTTCCCCTCCTTACAAGCTTGGCCATGGACTTTCTCAAAAACAAGCTCTCTTTACACACAAAGTTTATATTTCAAAGTTCACCCATTCTGGATTGTGTTAAAGAGCAGCGGCATCCAAAATAAAATTACGGTTGGGGAATGCACATGTGTGTACAGCGAAGCTCTACTGATGTACTCTTTCCCCTCAGTTCAGCCACTCAATAGCAAGCTTTCAGCTAGGATTAATGAATAGCAGATTTTTGCTCAAAATAAAGAAAAGTTTATGAAATGGGTTTGAAGACAGCAATCGCAAACTAGGAAATCTAAAAAGAAACAAGTGTGTTACCATTTCTTCCATCTATTAAACATACAATATTTGTAGCTGGCTTGGTTGTCTAGAAATAGTGCTATGCTACCACCTGTCTTTGAACACGCTTTTGTTCCCGAGACTTGGTGTAGGTTGGAAATTCAGGACAAGCACATCAATGGCCAACCTGAAATGTTTAAAACCCAGTGGGTCAGCCTCCTAGGAACCCGTGGCGTTTTTTGAAAACTATACTAATATTCAGGAAGAACGAATTGAGTTCTTCATCAGCCCTTGCATTTTGGGGGCCTTTGAATTCCTGCTTTCTCTTGCTATCACAGTGCAGAAATACGCAGTGCAGAAATACGCAGTGCAGAAATTTAAAAGCAAACATTTGTTTTCTCACATAAATGCATGACTCCAGGAGCAAGGGATTCAAGAAAAGATACTCCAGGATACTTGAAGATCTGTGCAAAGATCTACCAAATCTTGAAGCCAGGGAACAGTATGAATCTAAATCATTACAGTGTTGGGCTCACTACTTTCTAAGCTCACCTTCATTAAAAGAATAATGATTTTTCTGAGGGTGGAAGAGGAAGGTAAAGAGGAGCAAACCAAGAAAGTTCACGAGACTGCCAAGACAGAGGAGGCTCCAAACCATTTTAATTAACACCGTAGAGAGCTGTGATGCACACGGTATTATGAACAGGCATTGATAATCAAAGGAAAGCATCTCCATAAAGTAAAAAAAGGATCATGGAACTTTCAAATTTCACAGCTTAAAGATATCCCTCCTTACAACCTGACCTGCAAARAGCATACCAGACTGGAGTTTATTTTTCTCACTTCCCCTGCATATAAAAAAAGCTGAAAGTTTTGTCTTCCTCCTGTTCCTACCGKAAGCTTTCTGCAAACAGCTCAAAAGTGCCCTCAGCCTTCAGCTTCTTAGCCAGCAGTGCTGAATCTTTCCTCTCAAACACTTCCAAATTTAAATTGTAATTTAAAATGTAATTTTCCAGAAATTACATTAAAAACTTCAACTCCTCCCATCAGGCGGCACAGGCCTCTCACCAACTTGTTTATAATGGACCGGAGAGCTGAAGCCRCCCCCTTCCCTGCTCCCCGAGGAAAGCCACAGGCAACCACTGAGGGGGATTTTACCCGAAGCCAGCAAAACTGCTGCATCTTTTAGGTCACGTGCAAATTCATCCACTTGTTCTTTTCTTGTGAAGACAGTTAAGACTCACTAGCTTAAAGGGCATTTGGGAAGCCAGCCAAAAGCTTGAACTCTTCAGACCAGAGAACGGCAATGTATTTCTGAGCTACGATTAACACAGCCTCACTTTGCAGGGCCTCAGGACCTCCTCGTCCTGCCCACAGGGGATCTGCACCTGCCCGGCCGCCCGAGGCCCCGCTGGCGGCTGCACGGCTACGCGTCCCGGCCGGGCACACAGCTACCGCGCAGGGAACTTACCTTCCGACTCTGATGCTGCTCAAGGCTCCTCCTCAACCTGCTCATTTCCAGGGCTGCCGTCCCATGGGAGCGGCTCTCCTCCACTGCTCGACTCGGATGTTTTATGCTATATTAAAAAGACCCCCCCCCAACAACATAGAAGATGAAAAGCAGCAGAAGAGCTGAGCATTACGAGACTTTAAAAAACAAGACAAAAAAGCCCCCTCTGCTACTTGAAGACCTTTGCAGCACACCTCCCTTCCAACCTCTCCACCCCGCGAGACCCATCGGATCAGCCAGAGCAAGGGGAAGGCAGCCCTGCGCAGCAGCTCTGACATCCCAGCAACGAGACACTGAGTGGGGCAGAGAGCTTCTTGCTACTGGCTTCTGCCACCTAAATGAAGAAAGACCAAAATTAATTTAATTACCTGTACCAGAGGAGTAAACAGATCTTCTTTCGGCTGTGTCTTTCTTTGCTAGTTTTCGGTAGTGCTAATTATTGACATTCAGGTCCAGTGTGTGTGTGTGAGCACAGGCAATTTTTCTTTTCTCCTTGTTATTAAGACTAAGCAACTAACGTCTTAATGAGGATTTCTACCACTTCTGTCTTGCAACAGTCTATAACTTTACTACCGTTTCTTATGTTCCTGTCAAATACTTTACTGCCCCTGCACAAAGACACAGTCAATTCGTCAGTTCGGCTATCAAGTACAAAGGTCTTTTTCACAAGAAAAATATTCACAACGACCATGCTCTAAGTTTAAGAGTAATCTGCTGGAAGTTTCTTGTTAACATCTTACAAGCCCATTGATCTGCACGAGTGGAAGGGAAAGCTGAGCACAGTCTGATCCACAGCCTGCTCAGCCAAACATCTCCAAACCTTTTAGTTTCAAGTTTGCAGGTGTCATTTTACAGCAGCCGATTTCTATCTCATGGGAAAGTTCATTTCTTCCATGTTTTTGTAAACACGCTTTCATTTCTTCCGGTCACCGTATACATTATCTTCAACAAACTGCAAGCACAGAGGCCCACGCAGTCAAACAGCAGTGGAGAAACAACAGTTCCTCTCACTTCAGAGCATGGCACCACTGAAACCGGAGGATGCTGTCACACCACACGGCCTGACAAGAGGTCTACGGGCACGGGGGAATTGCCCGTAAGGAGAAAGCAGAACCAACAAACACCCTGCTAAATTTCTGAGGGGCGTCTTCCCATCTACCTGTGGTCTGCAGCCAGCAGAAATATCACCAGAATGAGCAGCAGTGAAACCATCGCTGTCAAAGCAGCTCTTCTTTTGTTCCCTGCAGAGATATAGCTAATAAAAAATTAACTATACGATGTTTGCTACCCCGAGCTAATTAAACCAATGTGAAGTACTACAAAATTAATCTATGCTCATATTTACCGTTTCACTTCCTCAATAAAGCCCTTTCTAAGCCACAGCTCTGAACTTCTGATGCAACCCGGCTAAAGCCGTTTTATCACAGCGCAGGTTTTCGTTGCCTGGTTCCCACCAGCCGGGCACTGTAGCCTGCTCCCAACGAAATCAGTACCAGGGAATCTTTACTGGAAGCTCAGAAACATGTTTACTTTATATACAAGAAAAACGTATTTACAGCAATCAACAGTAAACTATGTACAAAAAATACAAGAGACATTTCCATGGTAATCACTGTATAAATTAACATAATAAATAGGAGGGAAGCAGGTCCCATTTTTAAGGCACAAAACCTTCTTCCCAAGACTGTACAGGGATTCAAATGCTTCCCTATGCTTTTGACAGGATCACAGGAATGGCGGGGACACCCCTGAGGAACAACGGTTGGCGGACGATGATACAGACATGCAGTTGCTGCTGACAGCTGTAGAAAAACATCATTTTTCATCCTTTCCTCTTTTTTTTCTTTTTACAGTACACACATCTTAAGATACAAAATACTTAGTGTAAACAGTCTTTTTAAATCACATAGATAGTATGCACATCTTTAAATAATACTAAACCAAGGAACAAAGCTTTCCGTACGAGTTGGGTGCAGAAGCAGTCCCGGGAGGGACGCTGGAGGCCTCAGCAGGGCTGGGGGCCCCGCGGCGCCYGGCTCCTCCGCGGCCCGGCGCAACGACGCGCCCCGATCGGCACAGCTCCCCTCCGCTGCCGAGGCCGCGGCCGAGCCCCGCGCGCCCAAAGATCTCACAAGCAGAGCCGGAAAAGCCGCATTAGCGCCGACGGCCCTCCCGAAGGGAGCCCCGAGCACAACGCCGCCCGGCAGCCGCTTCGCGGGCCAAGCTCCCTCTCGTCTCCATCGCGGGCCACCCCACCGAACCGGGCCAGCCTAACACGGGGTGAGCTACTCCCCGCAGTCTGCCGCTAAAGGCGAGTTTCCAGGGTAGGGCCAGAGGGGAGGAAAACAYACTGGAAACTCTTCCTAGCAGAGGAAACCGCCCCGTTCCTTACAACGCGCTGCCAAGGGTGATCAGACAGAAGGTGGCCCAAGGCTTTCCYGTGAGCAGCGGTTTTTAAAAGATGAAGCACGTACACAAGGTGCGCAGTTCTAGCCTCTCTCGAGCTGGTGTTTTACCCGAGACTGCAGGAGAGTCTCCGTTTTTTGGCAAAGCAGCAGCAGGTTTTTCACTGTCCAACTGTTCTTCTTGAGTTTCTCTCCCACAAAGAGCTGTCAGATACCAGAAGAGCGACTCAGAATAACGCAGCCAGAAGCTTAACCCGGCTCCCTACTTTGCAGATAGCTCTCACTGACATTTGACAGAAGTAAAATCTGTGCAACAAGAAATCTGTATTTTTCCCAGTGAGACACGCAGAGCTACGACCCTTTTGTTCGATATAAACCTTAATACAGATTCAAAGGCACTCAGGTTAAATATAGATCCCACTTTCTAGCTCTTAAAAGAAGGTAGAAYTTCCTCCCCCCAGCCTTCGATAAGTGATAGATGGAAATATCTGGCCTTGAATGTTTTGATAAAACGTGCACACACACAAAAAAGGATTTGAACATACCAACAAGGCRGATTATAAAAGAAACCAAGACTGGTCTGTGCAGAAATCATCGCCTATAGCAGATGGCTAATGACCTTCAGTCCTCTTCAGATATGGCAAGGATTAAGGAACGCCTGGACGCAAGAGCTCTTTGGATTCCCCTGCCACTCGGAGCAGGAAGAGCACAGAGAAGCCGTTTCTACTGAGGCAAGAATTAAATTCCCCAGGAAGAAGCAAGGCAAGTGCATACTGTTTATGCACATTTAATCATGAGGTTCCCTGGAGAAGCTTCGCAGCAAGAACGGTGTTTCCTTCGTGGTGGAAAGGATCACGCACAGATCTCACCCCTTCTCCAGAGCGGCCCCCTGCCGCGTGCTCGCTGCCAGGCACATGTGTGTCCTACCCGCGCACGCTCCCGGGGGCAGGGAGCGGCTGCACCTCCTTGTCCCCAGTGAGGGTGGCCATGGCCTGAAGTTCTCCTTAGCGGAGGTTTCTCCTCATTCTCCTGCAGACGCTGATCAGTGTCTCAACAAACACGTGGGAAAATACTCTATGTCTACAATTCTTACTCGCCTAATACCCCAGGGATTCAATACAGTGAGGGGGGTCTGCACTAAGAAAGAAAAACAAATATGGCTATGGAAGCAATTGCTTAGGTACAGGTAAGAAGGAACAAACTCAGGGCAAAGCCGAGCATTTTTCTTGCTCACTCCTCACGGTATTTATACCAGAATATTTGCTAGACAAATCAAACACATTAGTCTTCTGCTAACTTCTTTTGAGCAAACCCTGCCAGTTGCTAGGCTAAGAAGAGACACACAGGTGAATGGCAACTAGTTAAAAACAGATAGGGAGAATCAGAATAATCCTTGGTGAAATCTTCAAGAATGCAATGGAGTTTGCCGAGGATGAAACTGGCTCCCATAACCTTCTGAAGCAGACAAGTCTTTACGCAAAATACCTTGACTGTTGTTAGACTACAGAGCTGATCTCAACTTGGTAAAATCCTTACAAATAAAAGAGAAAAAAGATGTCCTCAGGAAACTAACTTTTATGCCACTGCATACATGGCCATTTCTTTGTCTGCATTCGCAGCCAGACAAGTGCCACTGTATAATAGTCATAAAAAAAAAAAAAAAAAAATACATACAAAACTACAAAGTAATTAAACACTCCTGCTGTCTCTCCAAGCTTTAGAGCACTGAAAGCTCCTGAACTTCCTCTGCAATGATAAATACGGCAACGTAACTATGCATGCTGGTCTTTGGGCTTTAACAGTCACCCAACTCGGGTCAGGCAATACAGTGGAAATTTGAAGGCCATCTAGGAACTCTGATTCAGAGGCACTGATTTTTCCACACTCCACTGTTGGTGGCACCAAAGGCTATTTACCAACATACACCAGTTTTCAATATGATGCTCGTCCGCTCTAGCAATCCTCCCTCCCTCAGTGCTCTTGCAGGAGCCCTGACATTCCCCAGTGCTTGATTTCTCTCATGGGGTCCAACCCAGGAGGACTGAGCCACCCTGATTTTTTGGCATCCACCTTGGAGTGAAGGAGCAAGGCAGCAAGAGAGAGAGAAGCAAGAGGGAAGAGCAGCAAGAGCCAAGACAGGTGAAAAGATGCAATAATATGGATGGATTGTATCATTTGTGACAAAAGTAATTTTCTGCACTACAAGTTGAAGCACAGCAACAGCTCTGTTGTCTGTGGCCACGATGATGGCACAAAATGGACAGCAAGCCACTTCTGGCCGTTGCCAGTCATGCTGCTTCCCTCCATCAAGGCAGAGAGAGTTGTTCCATATCTCACTTTATTACTTTACACTTCTTGTATGGCCCAAACAGCTAGTTAGTGTTCCTCTCCCTTTCATGCGGTCTCCTGAAGATGAATTCAGGAGGGGGAATGTCAGAGCTGATTTCCTGTAATCTTTTGGCTCTCCAGAATTTTGTCCTTTCTTACCGTCAGGAATTTCTGAACAATTGTTTGTAATGCCTGAAAATCTAGAGGTTGTACCATTGCCACTGGCCAAAAGAGAGGAGAGCCAGGACCAGCGGAAGACGGCATGCTGGTGCAGAAGGCTGTTTTAACCACATGCATTCTTTGTTGCAAGGCATAAGTGAGTGAGAATCACTGGGTATTCATCGGCAAGAGGAGGTCTGCACTGGCTTTGAATTTCTGGTGTGAATCACATGCAATTACAGGTGCATTAAGGAGGGGATTACGGTAAGACACAAGGACGAGCTTTGTCCCGCTTAACTGCTCTAAGATACAGGTGTGACATACAGATGAGTGGAAAAGTTTTGGGTCTGAAAAGACTGCCAGATGCTCCTGAACTAAGACTGGCCAATATATCTTTTGCACTGAATAATTCTACTGTGATGAAATTATCCAGTAAAGGTAGCTGTGTTGCAATTCTCAGGAGTCCTGCACTGTCACTGGAACCAGAACTTCCCACGTACAAGGACATGGTTCTTCAAACAAGTGAGTTCTCCTCCGGGAGGCTCCGTGGGTATGCAGATAAGGTGCCTCTCGACTGGATGCAGCTGTACCCCACAGAAAAAAAAGGTAGCACCACGCTTGGTTGATAGGAGCTCTGAACAGCTAGTTTGGCTGTTCAGTAGACACAGTTGTGAGCACATCTGCTCTGTGAGGTGACTGCTGTGCAGTTAGGGGGAATGGTAGACACAGGCTGTGAAAACAGAGGCTAAACCTCGCTGGCAGGAGTATTCCGGCTCAGCTCCTTGATCCCGTGCAGTATCCTCTTCATGTGACCCACTTTGGTCACACCCAGGTCCTGCAAGAAAAGAGAAAAATCCTACCTTAGGAGAAAGGGGGAAAAATAATTTCCAGGTTGCCAAGCAGTAGTTACAAACTAGTCAGCTAGTTACAAAGAGAGGAAGAACCAACCAGAAAGATAACAAATCTGATGGCTATATATGGAACCTCAAACCATGTGTCAAAAATCTATCAGAGCATGACAGAGTAATGAACAGTCACATGAGGAGCAGGTGCAAAGCAATGGCAAGAAACAACTGCAGACCATCAGCCAGAAATGCAAATTGCTTTGACTGTTAAAGGCCAAAGCACAAGGACAGGAAGAACAAAGATCACAAGGACCTAAGCTAGTAGCCAAACACATGCAGAACACAACCTGTCACTGGTCACATCAATGAACGTGGGAACGCTTGGGTACCATGCAACAAAACACACACACTAGCTGGATGGCATGCAGAGGAATCAGCTACACAGGTTACAGTGAGACGCAGAAGAGGAAGCTGGTCTAAGTCACAAATGAAGATCCAAGGGGCATTCAGTGAATGCCACACACTAAGACAAAATATTTTTCTTTCTACTATGGGCAAGTCACCAGAACGATCATAAGTTCTTGTACATGCAAAGAACCACCATTTTTAATTTTTCTCTGCAGAGAGAGCATCTCCCGATGAGGAGATGAAAAGCTGAGCAATATGGTTACTATTTCAAAAGATTCTCTCCATCTAAGACCATGATCATTTTTTCTTGTAACAAAGAAGTGCAATGATCTTTTTGTCCGGTGACTACAACACAAGACCCAGCATGTTCTGCAAAGATGGTACGGGAGCTGAGAAGTTGAAAACTTCCATTCCATCATTCAAGTCGGAGCCTCTCAAGAGCACTAACTACAGTCTGTGTGCTGGACTGTATTACGACTACAGGAACCTGCGGCTGAGCTGACAGCCAGTCTCTGAACTAGCTGTTCTACCTCCCTGCTATTAAACATCAGGCGACATGAAATGGTGAGAAAATAAAATGAGGCCGCAATGAACCCATTCATCTTGCCAAGGCACGTGGAATGAACAGTGGCAGACCATTTCCAAGCACATTCAGCACAGAAGGTCATGCAGATGCAGCTGGCTATTTCTGATGAGCTGATCATGAAAGTACCTTGAGGTCCCTCCGTTCGAGGTGCAGGAGCTCAGAGCCCCGGACGTCATGCCGGATGAAGATATCCTTATACTCACAAAGACTGAGATGCTCAAGCCAGGCCGCAACCTCCTCCGTTCCCCATAGGTGAACTGTTAGAGACGGAAAAGCAGGAGCGCATTGAGTACCCAGAATCCCAGAAGACAGAGAGCGAGAGAGATGAGGACACCATCAGCACTCAGTGCCAGAGAAGGAGGGCAAGCAGAACCACAACCTCAAATCAAGGGGAGGGCAAGGACTGGTAACACAGCCTACAATCTCAGGCAAAGGAGGAAGGGCAGATTAAGATTAGAGTTATTCTCTTAAACAGAGGCTAGCTGCAGTGAATCTGGGAGTAAGTATGTTTGTTTTGATGGGCTTGAATATGCTTTGTAAAGTTTACCCCCACGTCTAACAGTAAATTCTCTGATATTCCTCTGCTTACAAAATAACACAGAGTCATAAAATACATCACTAGGAACCAAGCATGTGTTAGTTTGCTATTACGTACAAACACTTGTGCTCAGTAAGCAAAATGGCAATCTCTCCTCCTAAAGTCTAAGGGAGAGAGGAAGAGTGCCAGCTTCTTGCACAGCCTCTAAACAAGAGAAAAATAAGTTCCCAAGTTCTGGGAGGCAATAAGTGAGCACCAATGTGTCAGACAGGAGGAGACCGTACCCACAATTCCATGGCAAAGGACAGGACCCAGGAGCCCACAGAACAGTCAGTACTTCTGAATTTTAGAAGTAGAAAGGCTTCATAAATAGAATATAAACCAAAAATCAACTAACCCAATTGGAGAGAAAGTGTCTTGATATCACTGGCAATTTGTTGATTCATGGCCAGTTTTTATCTACTGACCAGTAGGATTAAAGGTCAGGGTGCACCTGTGGTGATGCTGATCCCCGGCCAATTAGACATGAAACTTGATTAAAGCCTGAGGGTGAATCAATGAGAAAAATATCAACCATATCAGAGAGAATGAGCAGTGAAAAGATTGGAGTTATGCGGACTTGGGCCCCACAGTCATTTTGATGCCTGAAACGTCAAAATCCTCAAATTCACTTCACTGAGCACCCCCTAAAATATCCCAGAAAATGTCCAGATATAAGTGGGATTCTTCAGAGGGTGCCTCCTGTTTCTGCTCAGGAATATCTGCTTAGTACTGGGGACCATGACTCAGACAAAACAGAGCAAAAAGCTACTTTGCCATGTGAAAAAGATAGACTAGACCTCTGAGAAAAGGCAGATGCAAGGGACACAGAAGAGGGACAGAACATCAGAGGAAACAGACAGACAGAAAGAGAACGGGTGATGGTGTGACCACATTGGTGTGATGAAGAGAGACCACGAATGAGCAGACTTGGTACCCGGCAATCCCATGCTACTATGAGTCTCCTTATTTTTGTTGTTCTTCTCCTTTTTAAACTTGGTTACCAGCCGAAATTTGCCACTGCGGCTGCGTTTAGAATAATCCAGCATCTGGTTCTGTAGGAACACAAAGGAAAAATCATGCCACCAATCATAAATTCACTGGAACAGTCCAAGAGCAACAAGTACTGTCTAATTCAGCTCCACGACCTTGTAAGAGAGGAAAAAAATCCTAAACTCTTTCTGATCAAGATGGGGAAGGAAACAGAGAGAGAAAGTTGATCCCATGTCAGTCAAGGGACCTTAGCAGGAAATTACTTTCTTTAGCCCCAGGGAGTCGAGTTTCCTTCTTAACGAATTTTTCTCACATCTGCTGCATACTCACAGGAAGTGAAACACTCACAGCCAACTAGTGAAAAAGGGAACAGCTAGGGAAATACAGCTTTGGCCCTCCTCACCTCCTCATCGCAGGGCTCCATGAGCTGCCACAGCCAAGGGATGTCTGCCAGCTTCCTTAGCTGGAGGTCCATGTCTGCCAGGGCTGCTTGGAGCTGCTCCTTCTGTGGAGGATCTAATTGCTGGAATTGCAGAAATGGAAACAAAGCAGAGTTAAAAGCCACATGGTGGAACACGCAGGCAGGCCCTTACCTGGAAATTCCTAGCCAACAAAGCAGCTCCTCCTTTTAAAAAGGAAGTGCACAACAGGCGCTCTGCCCAGACATTACCAAGCTAAACTCATCTTTTCTGAGCTCCAGCTCTGAGCAAACTAGCTTGACTGCCCATCATACCTGTGTAGCAACACCATCCTAACTGTCCTAATTCCTGGACCAATAACCTTTAAATTGACTTGTTATGAAGACAAAAGAAGACCAAGACCAGCAAGATGTTGCTTGCCAAGGCCACAGCAAAAGAGAGGAAGCAAGAGGCTGCTTTACCCCTACTTTGTGCTTCTTACCAGCGCCATCTTGCCTGCCAGCAGCAGCTCTGTCTCATTATGCAGGGCTTTGACATTATTCACCATCTCTACAACAAGGCTGCAGTTCAGACCCTGTGGGGAAGCAACACATGCATAAATAAAGCCTGGAAATGCAGAGGTCGGAGCAGTAAAAAGGAAGAAGTCTTAGAGAAGCAAGGCCTACTTCCGGTCAATCAGAAAGGAGAACCAAGAGCTACGGCACAAGAACAAAATGGGAGATGCCAAGTGAGTGAAGTACCTCTGTAGACTTGGATTTAGCGTAGACTTTGTCCATAGACTTGGAGCTGGCATTGACAGCATGGGCAAGCTCCTGTTCCATATCCTGATAGGATTGTGCTATTTCCCGAATGCTAAAGAGAGAATTACAGATTGCATCAGCATATGCTCAAGGTAGGAGATCTTTTCTGAGTGCACATCTCCTTTTAGTACCCATCTGAGTGACGAGAGCAGGGACATGGCATGGGAAGAGCACAGCCTTCAGCAAAGCAGGGCAATTCTGCCTGCTACAGTGAGCATGCGTAGGCAAAGCAGGGCAGACCTCACATGTACAACTCTAGGTGCATGTTCAGTTCTGCACGTGATTTGGGGTCGGTTTAAAATATGACCTGGAAACTTTAGTATGACCATTGCGATCTGAAAGGCGGCTGCACACACAGCAGTTTAATGAACACTTCCTTGATGTGAAGCTGGGCATTTCCTCTTAAAGGCCCAGACCATGAAGCAAGATGCCCAGAGGATGAGTAGATGAGTATACAGTGATTTATTTCAGAAATCTCTGCTGGGCATCAGGGTTAAAAGTCCCTAACTTGTCATCCGAGTTCCCAGTGAGGACTTTGTTTCATTCATTCATCACTGATACTCAAAGCTATTGGGTTCTTTAGAGATTAAAGGATCCGCATTTGCTCATGGAAGTATTACTTTTAGTTCAGAATGACCCACAAAAGTTTGTTTGACTTCAGTCTTCAAGCAGCTGGGATAGGGCACAGCAAAAGAATGCTGCTTCCAGTGACATGGACCAGCACTGCAGTGGGTAAGACTGAACAGAAACTTCACCAGGAACAGGGAGTAGGACAAGAACTTGAGGCACCAAAGGAGGGCTCTGTCCACAAAAAGGAAATTGAGTCCCACCTGTGGATCAGAGCACCTGCAGCCTGGCCAAACCGGTTGATCTGGGTGGACTCTTCTTCAGACATGATCTCTGGTTGCAGAGAGAAAGAGGAGGGTCGGGACAACTCACACTTCTGTTTGTCCTCCCAGGACTTCAGGGTGCTCTCAAATGCCTAAAAACATAGCAAGCAAACTCTAAGATACCTTGTAAATCTCCTAGAAAAAACAATAGCTGTAAGTGCCTGCGCCTGTAGAGCATGCAGGGCTCTGGGTAGGAACACTTCCCATTGCAGGACCTGGCTGTTCAGCTGCTTGCAACTTTGCTGGCTTCAGCCACTTGGGCTGAAGCTTTCAATGCCACATGCTTACCTTGGATTAATTTTTGGTTAAGTCTAATTTTAGTCAAAGTGGTTAGGCCACTTCTGAGTGTCAGATGAGCAAAATCCACCAATTCATTACTGGCGACGGCCTTTTCTTTGACTAGCTGCATCACCTCTATGCTTTGGAGCAGAAATCTTAAACTTGACATTTGCCCAAAAAGTGCCTTTTGTTACTCAGTAAAAATCCACCCAATCTGGCATATTACAAGTTTTTGGGGAGGGTGGGGACAGCGAAGAATGTATTACTGCACACCTCTTCTCTGCACGACATCTTCAGAGCTGGAAATTAAAAATGTTCAAGACTCCTCCTTATCCAGGAGGACTTCTCCAGAAATTGGTCAGACTAGCATCCAAACTCAGAGCTGGGACCTGCCCCACCTGCACTCTTACTGATATTCCTGCTGGCATCAGCTAGTGGTACAGGAAGAAGCAACACAGATCCAATGCAAAAAGGATCAAAACTAGATATGGTGAGAATGAGAACAGAAACACAAACCCTCAGGCCAAGGAGAGAGGGATCAATGAGAGCAAGAAATGCGACAAGGGAGGTCTAGGCAAGAGAAGTGGCTATGGGAGAGTAAGACTGAAATAGGAAAAGGAATTCAGAGACGATGATGAGGACAATGAGTAAGAGTGTGGAGCATTCATGGAAAAACTGATGCTCAGTGAGCCATAAAAGGAAAGAAGATTGGCTGTGATGGGGGGAGTGGGAATGGTAGTGGCCTGGGACATCAAATGAGATGAGTCTAGACTAGGTAAGGAGTGCAGGACTAAGGGGGATGGAGCAGAAGAGCCAGTGACTACTAGAACAACACTGCCCAGGGGAAAACCCAAGGTTCTGGCGGCACATCATTCCTCTAAGTCTGAAAAAAACCTGTGAAGCCCTGTGGTAAAGCAAATAACTTCCCCTGTTGCTGCACAAAACTGGACTGTCAGCTTTGTACAAGCTACCCACTGATTTCAACCCTGCTGATGACCCTTTAGCAGTCCAGATGAGGCCACATGAGGGAATTTGGAGTTTTTTCCATCTTAAACTAAGGAAACTAAATACCCAAAAACACTTTAGAAGAATGTTACAGAAGACACATGGTCACGCACTCAAAAAGAGGATCCCACTTCATTTCCTGCATAGGACGGACTGGCTCTGAGAAGGAAGGGGTGTGCAGCAATGATCGAAAAGGACAGCAGGAAAGATAAGGATAAGTCTGTGTTGAAGAAGACAGCTGAATGCTGCTCTCCAAACTGGAATCTGTTCCTCATTGGCAACGGCCTGCCTGCAGAACAGGGTTTGCAGGCAAGGAGGAGCAGAGGGGCACAATCACAGTCACGGCTTTGGCTGGTCCAGCACCCACAGCACACTCACTAGGCACTTGTGTCCCCCCCAGATTTCCTTATCTAACTCTTGTGCTTCCCTCTGCCCTTCCCACTGTACCCGCATGTAGGCTGCCTCTCCTTTTCTCCCTCCCACCTTTGCAGCAGGATCTCTGTTCCACTGCTGCTGGCTCTCTGGGCCATCTCCTGCAGTCGCCTCCCCAGGACACAGTGTGACAGTGCAAAAGCTCTCTGTCCCTCCAGTTTTTTTTCCATGTGAAACCCTGCTCATTGTTCCTTGCTTCTCTTCTCCCTAACATACACACCAATATCTTCTGTTCTCTCCCAGCTGATGGGGTCCTGGGTATTCCCTTGACCTACCATGACAAGGGCTTTGTAACTCCCAGCCTTTGCTTTTTTATACCACTGTATTTCCAACTTCCTGCCAGGGAATGTGCATCATGCCTAAATCTATCAGGCTATCTTCCCTTCTTTCCCCTCTCTGTGGTTCTCTCTGTTTCTCTTATTTGGGAGGTGAGTCCTTGGCAGTAGGACTTCAGTGAGCTCTGGAAGCTGGGTAAAGGAGTGTTATGCTGGAAAGTATTAACAACTGCTATCAGCCAAACTGCCGATCCAGTTAGGAGTACAGAGCTGGGAGAAACCATAAAGCCTGTCTGTGCCACAGCAAGGCGTCTATCCTTTCCTTTGGCTTCCCACCATTCAGTAACACAGTAAAATGGCAAGAACACTTCCTTATGGATTGGTACTGATCAGATATATTTGAAAGTTATGAGAAGAGACAGACACACACTGCTGAATGAGGCATGAGATACTGCTTTGCTTGGTTTATGAGGTGTAAGCCACATACTGAACAATGAGAAGAATTAAAGTACTGAATAGCTGAATGTGGACAAACTGCAGCGCTCAGCAAGGCAGGCATCCTGTGGGAAAAACAGCATGCAAGCGTGCTAAGAAACACTGTGTCACAAGGCACCTAGAAAAGGAAGCTAAGTA
The DNA here is from genome assembly GCF_003343035.1 of Apteryx rowi. NCBI lineage: Eukaryota > Metazoa > Chordata > Aves > Apterygiformes > Apterygidae > Apteryx > Apteryx rowi. Next base: position 3,352,271 of record NW_020450772.1, read on the forward strand.
AGCTTGCAAAAACAACCTTAACTATATTATTTCCCAAGCAGTGAAGGGAAATTTAATCATGTTCTTTCCAAAAAGTTTTGAGGTGTGTAGTAAAATATACTCTTTACCTCCACAAAGATAAGCTTTCATGTAGCCTAGATCCAGCCATTGCCATGCTGTCTGGGAATATATGATACTGAAACACCCGTGTGTACTATACAGTGCATCTAAGGCTGCTCTTACCCTGTCTCGGGTCAGTGTCTGTGCCCTGTTCTTGTGAACAATCCAAATGTAACCTGGAGGTTGGATCCAGGCTTCTCCATCCACTTGCACAGGAACTCCCTCTTCTCCCAGGATTGCTATCTTCACAGTCCGACACTGCAAGAAGCGATTGCATTAGAGAAGCTCTAAAATGTTGGTTTTCCAAACCCATGAGCTGTTCTCTTCCTTTCCAAAGCACTTCCCCAGGTACTGTAGCTTTGTTGCTACTAGAGCCACACATGCCTAAGTGGCAGAGTAGGCCTCATCCTTGTGCTGCAGGGACCATGTGATCATGTGATGAGTCTCCAGACTAATGTGTATTTAAATTGCTGCGGGCTAACTTCCACCACAGCGAACACTAGCAAACAATTCCATGCCCAAAGAGCCTCTGAACATGCTCATTTTGAGCCCTGTTGGATGCTCTTCCATGGACAGGAGAGAGCACAAAGGAGGGCTTTACTAACTGAAACCAGCAAAAACGTCACAAGCTGGAGATGGGGGAGGCAAGGGGGGCTCAAAAAAGCAGTTGATACCTGTGCAATCCGGTGATGCTGTAGGTTTATCACTCGTGACACTGCCATCTGCATGCTACCAAACACTGCTACCACCTCCAAAATCTTGTCATCAAAGGAGGGGGCTGTAAATGTCTGCCAGATACAAGGGAGAGAGAATTCAGTTCCTATACAGCTCTTAGAGAGGCATCCTTTCCTGCCTATGGGTGGAGATTTGGTCCTCAGCTTTCATTTGTACCATTCATTCTGTATAAAATTAACAATGAGGCTAGAAAGTGAAGATCTGCAGTGACCTAGGAAGGAGAAAAAGAAGCCTTGATGTTCCCACTGTGCTTCCAACAGCAGCTAAAGTATAATCCAAATAAAAAGCCTGGAGGCCACAAGGGAATATTTATTCTCATGAAAGTAGGCACTTATTCTTTCATCGCAAATAAGAAAATGTTTTTGACTGGATCTAACTCCCTTTGCCTTCAAGGAGCTTTATTCTCAGGCTTTCTGGGGGCAGAAAGTCAATCTAAAGCACTTCTTGGAGGTCCAAATGCCCAGGAGAGCATCTGGTTTCTTTCTGAATCCCCACAGATTGCAGGGGTATGAAGCTGCTGCAGACTGGCTTTTCAGTATCCTATCCATTTCACGGAGCATGCAAACATGTCCCCAGCCCTTTTCTTCCAAGCACAGTTCTTGGGGACTATGACTCTTGGATTGCTTTACAGAATACTTACATCGTCTTCCTTGGTACCTCCCCAGAAGTTTGTGCCTCCTGCGTAGCTGGGAATGTTGAGTACAGCAATTCCCTGGAGACTGGGCAAAGGGATCGGTCTCCCATCACACTGTACAGAACAGAAGACAACATTACTCTCAGCCCAGCAGGAGAGAGCCTCTCCAGCCACGGTACTTGCTCTAAGAACAAGAAACAGCCTGCATAGTTTAGTGAATAAATTAGTTCAGGTATCTACAGTTTATTCTTTGTGTAAAAGAGTAGAAGAATATATCCATTCATGTCTCATGAACCACCTCTTCTCTGGCAGAGGTGGGTTTTAGAGAGATACTATTGCTTCTTTCTCCAAAAAAGGAACAGGCACACCTGAGGCTCAGCAACACCTTTTGATTTATTCCTCCAAAGAGAGAAATAAAACTTCTGAAACACCTGTGCAATCTGCTGTGACAAGGGTCTCCTCCTGCAAACTACCTGCTTATGCTGTAGGTTGTCCATGCAAGAATATTTCCTTTCCAGTTTGATCAACATTATAGTGTAGTTAAAATAACAGCTCTCCACTGCACCTACTGTCTAAAATGTTGTGTTCACACAAGACACCATAGGTGAGAATCTTGTCTGTGTTGAATGCTGAGTTTGGGATAGCTAATACTTTCTAACAGGATGAAACTTCCTTTATGTTTTAGGAACGCAAGTATCTTCCAGCACCAGAAGAAGCCACTTTTAGCTAGCTCAGGGTGAGATATAATAATATTGCAGGCAAGGGAAACACCCTAATGTCAGAAAGCAGTATCACCATGTCAAGGACAAAGTGTCTGAAGGAAATGCAGTTAGCTATCCCAGTTTCAGCAACAAAATGGCACGCTAAAATTCCTCACCTCCAGCAAGACTTTCTGCTCCAGGTTTTTGTATGTTCTGTGTAGCAGCTCCTTTGTCCCTAATACTCCGTACCACATCATGTTTTTAGTACGACTTCTAAGGGACAAAACAAAAGAAGAGAAAAAGTCAGCATAAAGCATTTACCTTCCTTATGGTAAAAAAAACATTTGAAAAGGTACCTCTCTACATCCTACAACACAAAGGTTCTTCCCTTCCAAAAGGAGCAAGCCCTCAAAATGGTCATCCCTCATACTAAGGAACTACTACCCCTGGAAAAAAGTCACGCAGGAACTGAGGGCAACTGACTAACAAACATCCGGATTCCCCCAACACAGAACTGGTCAGTCTCACACACCAGAACATCAACAGTGTTTTGAAATATTTGCACGAGTATAGCAAATTTATCGATCCAGGCTATACAAAGGATCCTATAGTTGCTCAGGTATTCAAAGGCCCAAAACCATGCGACTGATACAGTGGTTCATATTAAGTTAGGATCAAGGATGAAATCGGCCTCCATGGCATTCGGAGAGTCGAGATGTGATTCTCTTGTAGCTAAATAGCAGGCATAAGAGAGAAACCTGAGTGAGATCATGAAGTAAACAGAACTGATGTGCTGAATCCACACTGGTATAGCTACTCAAAGCTCTTACACTCTCCACACAGCATACTGAATCAGTAACAAATCAGAATTTCTCTCTTCATCACAGTTTCAAGCCTCCTTGAAGGAGGATTATACAGACAAGATTGATGATATGTCTCTCCAGCACACTTTCACACAATCAGCTTCCAAACAGCACAGAAATGTAAACTGGTTTCAGTCACTTCTGACAGTAGTCAAGCAAGCCGAAGCCATAAACCCACCTGCACTTCTCTGGGTGCTCATCACGTTTGTTGTTGAAGTCCAAAGAAATCTTTGCATCCAATCCAATTCCAAAGTAATTATTCATGACACATTTCTCTGTGTAACATTCACTGCCAAACAAAAACAACAAACTTCCATTCCTAAGTTCACAAACCACTTAGTATAACACCTCACACACCCCCTTTGGCCACCTTGTAATTACCTTGCAGAAAAAGGTGAAGAACAAAAAGGCCAACAAGATCAAACAAGCACGGCTGCCAACTAGCTAAACCCTGCAAGGAGCACTGTAAAAGAAGTGTCTATTGAGCAGAAATCCCTGGCTTGCGGCCTCTGTCCCTAACAGTTCACAGCCACAAAATTTGTGGAGGAATTCTCCTCTTGCCACAGAAACACATCCTGAAGCCTACACCTAGTTTGCAGAAAGCCATCTTCCTGCTCACTGGGGTTATGTAAAAGGCCTCACAAAACATTAGCAACACATATATAAGGTGCCACCTAGAGAGAACCTGACAAATGAGCTCAAAAATGTCAACCACTCATTTCAGTGGCACTAAACCCATAAAAATCACTTGAGTCAATATCACTGAGTTTTCACTGTTAAACGGTTTAGCACAAATGTTTTGAGAATGAGTTTATGTCATATTTCCCAACCATCTCCCCTACTGTGGACTGCCCATGAGCTTTCCTTGCCTTCCATGCTGCAGGCTGCTGATTCTGCCACAAGCTGTCACCCACTAACTGGGAACTGGAGTCATCTCTGAGTGCAGGGAGAAGACTGATCTGGATTTCATTCTGTCACCAAAAGCCTAAAATCCCTCTACAATGAATCAGATGCCTCACTGCATGTTTAACTACATAAGCTGATCCTCACTGGCACCCAGCGCATGAGAATTCATTTACGTATCTCTGGGCTGCCGCAGTCCATTATTTAGCTCTCCAAACAATCTGCTTCTCAGTACAACGTACTGATGCTGAGGTTCATTTGGAAACACCCACTCCCTTCAACATCCTGGGCATACTCACAGATTTTCAGGCTCAGAGTTGAAGGGATCAGCATGAATCAGTAACCGGCTGATGACAGAGCTCCCAGGCAAAGACCCAGACATGCCAGCACGGATATCTGCGGGAAAAGTGACAACGGGAAGAGTGCAATAAGCATAAGCAGAAAACAGGTAGTTTCAATCTCAGAGACAAGACAACATTAACTCCTGTCTTTCACTATCCAAGGCAACAACCAAAAATATATGCTAAATGCCAGTCTTAGGACTGACTCTTACAGGAGGTCAGATCCGTACTTGAAATAAAATCATCATTTTTAATCATATCAAACCCCCCCCCCCCTTTTTTTTTTTTGGAAAGCAACCAAGCAGTAAGTGCTCTCTTCCACTCCAGAAGGCTTAGCACTCTCAATATGGAAAAGGGTTCCCGGGGCTGCCTGCAGGGCTTCTGAGTGACAGGATATCACCTAAGGCCAGCGGCACAGTTGTACAGACACGTGCGGATGGGAAATGAGAGTGCGTTCCCTGCTGCAGCTATTCTGCTCCAGGGTGAGATAATGTAACACCCTTACCTCACCGAGCAGGAGAGCAGAGGAGCAGGGCTAAAGTCATACTCCAAGCTGCTCAAGAACTACTGCCTTCTGCTTCTTAGGTTATTAGCTGGCAACCCACAAACATTAACTTCTTCAGAGAAGTAGGAAACCACTTGTTCCTGGAAGGAACAATTTGAATAAGTAACATGGGGGTGGACGGACAGCACCGTGCTGACAGGAAAAGGCTGCTACAGACAGTGCACGAAGCGGGATCTCTGCCGGGTCCATGCAGCCCGAGTGACTTCAGCCTTCACACAAAGGGACTGCTGCTCCCAGTCTACGGCTGACACCCCTCAGCAGCCTCTCTCAGCAGCCTGGCGTCCTATCAGCCTTCTTAAGGTTACTTTGAGCTCAGCATCTTCTTGTGATTGATATCTAAATTCTGTCACTGCTCCCATTAATAAAAATCTGTGTCTAGGTCTCAGCTACAGCTTGGAAACTATTACAACTCCCTCCAAGTCTCCACTGCTCAGTCCTAGTGAAAAGTTATCCTGAAAGGGATTCCTCTCCAACTGGACCCTGCACAAAGGGACATCCGACAGAACCGGTTCATGTTTTTGGATGGAGACTTGAGGCTGCGCTGCTGTCACCCATAGTCCAGTTGGCTGCTTCCCTGGGAAGTGGTGGGTGTTGCACTCACTTGGGTAGAGGATCTTTGTGTTCAGCATTGGCAAGTTGTCCCGGTTTCCTGTCTGGGGAGGAAGAGATGCAGAGCTGCCCAGCGACAAACTTCCTTTGTTTATTAGTCTTTCGCAAGGAGACTTGGACACTGTAAAATACAACACAAACGTCGCTATTGACAAACATAGCGTGCGACTCGCACCGGCACACAGCAGCACAACACAAGCAGCAAGACTGGGATAGGAATCACTCAACAACAAAACCCTCTAGACACCATAAAACAAAGAGCTGACAGAACCAGTCATTAAGAGTTAGGGATGTGTGCAGCCAGCGCAGTCAGAAAAGCTCACAAATTGGAGGCACAGAAATGTCATATGCAAATACTAGAAATGGAGGTGAGAAGAAGCTGGTGCCAGCAGCACAACAGACAGGCTATTTGGCTCCCAGTTCATACTCAGCTAAGTTCCAAATACACTTGCAGCGATCAGGGATCTCTAACAAATTACTCACTTAACACAGTTATTAAAGCAAATTGTCTTCCCTTCTCTGTCATCTGCAACGGATGGCAAGGAGCTTACAGGGAAATGTCATCAGGCAGATGACAAGGAAAATGCTCAAGACCATCCTTGTCCAAGCACTGACAGCCAAGAAACCCAGATTACTGGCTAAGGAATGAGAAAATCTCAGAATCCCAAGTTCCATATGCTAAGATCACAGACCCAGCCATCAAAGATATGAAAAATGGGCTGTACGATTCACAGGCTTGAGCCCAGAAAACATGTAGGACATGGCATCTGAGGCTAAAAACAATCATCCAAAAAATTAGAGAAAAACAGAACGTGGAAGGTAACGCATGTGACACCTCCCCCACATTTCTGCCGCAAATAGAACTGCTGTTTGCGGAGATCTGCATGGTGGCAGCCCCAGAGCGGTACCTTTCCGCTGGCTCCTCCCTTTGGACACTCCATAGCTGCTGCTGTGTGACGACTGCAGGGAGATTTTGTCCTCGTTCCTCAGCTCCTTACCCTCTTCAGAGGCTGAGAGACTGAGGAGGAAGCCCTCTTGCTCCTGGGTCTGGGCATTCTGCTCATCCACAGCTGTATGGAGAGAGAAAACAGGTGAGTCCTTCACAGCTCTGGCAGCAAGAAACACCTCCCGTTGACATAAGTAAAGACAGGATGGGACTCTAAAGGCCCTGACTCCTTAGAGCAACAAATGGGAATAACTAAAAGCTTTCCCAGGCCATTTATCTCAGCTACACCCTGCTCTGGAGAGCTTTGGGAACGAGGCCGGCTTAGTCTCCAGTTCTCTCTGCTCACATCTTTAGCAGTGAGGCTCTGAATAAAAGTCCCCAACTTTAATATTAGTGGCAGCCAGGCTGAGGTGTGAACTGTGCTACAGGTGATGGCCTTCCATTTATTTGCCTTTAGACATTGCCAGAAATTCTAATCAAATGGACATTAAATGATAAATTAAACTGGATTTCTGTTTGCTTGATCCATACCGGGACAATAGGATAAGTCATTTGAAAATGGGTGCCTAGACACAAATAATCGGGAGGGAAAATAGCAGTTGATAAAAAACAATACAAACAAAGGAAAGAATCAGGTTACATACTTTGGAAGAAGAAAAGCAGTTTGGAGAACTTAAATGCATTTGAAATGTAACCGGAGTTTGCCCAAGAATCAAATGTCAGCATGTTACCTAAAGAAATCAAAACTTCCTTTCCATGTAAGAGACAGGCCTTCCTCCCTTGGCAGCCCCTCGCAGGGTGCAGTTCTGCGAGCAGCCCTGAGCTGATCTACCAGCTCGCTGTTTCTGCGGGGGAAGGACCCCCTTGCTCTCGTGGTCTTTTCCCCTCCCTTGTGAGGGCTCTGGAGTTCATCAAAAGTATCCACAAGGCAATCCAACCACTGATCCAGCATAAATTAAACTCTTCTTGCTGGATTAAGCAAATTGGTTGGGCTCCTGACAGACTCCAACACGCACCAAAACCAGCATAAGGTAAGCAGCAGCAAAGTGGGGCGAGCGGCGAAGTCAGGACCTCTCCTTCATCCACAACAATCCGCTAGCTCTGCTCACATCATCTCACAACTTCGCCTTCAGGACATACAATACTGCAGTTCTGGAAACCCAAGTAACATTGCAGTGATCTATAATTTATTACATAACTGTTCTTCATAGTGCATGTTTGGGTGTGCATTGATGTCACATCTCTGACTTCAGTGCTTTGATCTCAGGTAATAGGCTGTTAAATCATTCCTTTGGTATATGTTAAACCACTATTGACTAACATCTGGGAGACTGACGCCTTTGGAAGGAAATTAAACTTTGAGCTATGGGTGTGAGTGGCTGGAGAGAGATAAGAAGGGCTAAGATGTGGAAAAGGAGGTCACCTACCTAGGAAGTTAATGCAGGAACAGAACTGATTTGCACCAAAATGCAGTATTATAAATATTTTCCCAGTAACTAAGCTAGTTTAAGAAGTTCCTGCTTTCTCCTGCCTCTGTGCTATAGTTCATTGCCCTTTCAGTTGTACCACTGCACTGTTTTGTTGGGCTGCACTATAAAGAGATTTCTGAAACAATCTAAGTGAAAATACTTAAAATACTTTCTTCCCAAAGTATTTTCAGATCTGTTTTACACCAAGGCCACACAAACAGTTGCGCTGACACAATTGTGGTATGGGTGGGGACAGACAGGAAATAGAAACGAACAGAGCGTAGGAGGGTAGTAACTTCCTAAACCAGCGCTATGGGAGACAACATACCTTGAACTTCAGGCTCAGTCATGAAGCACCGTTTCAAACAGGTGGGCTTGGCACAGATGATACTGAACTAGATAATCAGGCTTTCTGAATAACTTTCCTCTATCTCAGGAAAGCTGTTGTTCAGTAAAGAATCCTACTCCCCTCTGGGATAAAGGAAATGTGTATTTCTCAAGAGCATGTAACAAGCCACAAGCAGGACTCCTAACAGGTTACCTTTTTCTGCATGCTCTATAATTTGACGGATGGCTTTTTTCAGGCTGTTGGCTCTCAACATGAGCTGTTCCCGGGGGCGAAATATCTGGGGCCGTGCAGTACATGATGAGCCCACGGATCGGTCACTAGAAGAATCACAAGCACTGCCTGACCCATCACCATCTTCTGTTTCCTCTGCAATGGTGGGAGGAGGGTTTGGCAGAGATGAAGATGCTTGAGATTCATCGTTCAGAGTCTTCAGCAGGGAGTCCAGCTTCTCCTTCAGGACAGAGCACTACAAGGCAAAGAAGAAGGCTGAGCAAAACTGACAGCAGAGCTGGGTAGCTCATTCTTTTAGTGCTTGCTGAACTGCTGCTGTCCTAGTTCTCTGAAAACAGAGCAGTTTTCCACTTCAAATGTAGAAAGATGTACAATCTCCTCCATTTACCTTCCTGGCCATGACCTCCGATTCCTCTGAGCTTTCTGTTGCTTTCTCATAGGCCTTCCCTACTCGAGCCACAAAATCCTTCACTGTTTCGCAAAGCACCCTAGACAAAGAAGGCAGGGAAAACAAAGTCACGCAGGGATTGTCTCAGGACTTTCACAGTGTAATTTTCATTTAGAGTGGTTCTCCTGTAAGTACTCACTTGGCTGAGGAGATGACCACTGAGTGTTGGTCAGAAGTCAAAATTTTAGACAAATGAGCAGCCACAGAGTCTTCATAGAAGAGAATCTTCTGCACCTGGGGACATTCAGGAACAAACCACTGGAATGCTGCTTCCGCACATTACAACATATGCTATGTACCCCTGGCTCCCCAGAGAGTATCTATCGCTCTGTAGTTTCTTTTTGGTCTGGAAAAGTTTTGTGATTCAGGGCTCAGCTACCCACTGAAGACCTGAATCTGATGAAGAAACCAATTTTGAACCTAGGAATCATCAGCAGTTCAGATCTTAGGGTCTCTGATCAACTAGGGTTCTAAAACACTGGACTTTTAGGGTTCCTGTGACTACATGCAGCTTTCCACAGTTTCAGCAACACGATGTCATGTTAGCAGAGAAAAGTCAATCACTTTCCTGTCAGATCTATCTTCCTCTCTGTCCTGTTCCAAAGCATCTTCCTCTAGTCCCCGTTACAGCTGTTGACTCTGGTAATCCCACCTCTACCTTCTCTGTAACACTTCAATGACTTAAACTCCCAGGATGTTTGTAGCTCCTACCACATCCAAATCACGGCTCAGGCTCACTCCATTTGAGCTCAACCATCTCGTCCTTTCTGGGGCTGTTGCACCCAGTCCCCTGCCCTCTGCATCTTGCTAGGTACCTCTGAATCCTCACTGAAATCTTCAGTGACTGTAGAGGTGGAGGCCTGGCGAGGGAGTTTGGTTTCATACACCATGATGCTCCACCTGTTGAAAAGGAGGCATCATAGCTGTCACTACAAGGCAGATGATATCCTCCTTTATTCAAAGGACATAAAACCTCAAGCAAAGCAAACTACACTTTAGCAGGAGTGTGACTGATACAAGAAAGCTATAGCGATGCATGGAAACTGCAGAGGCTGGAACAGGGTGGGATGACACTATGAACAAGCGTCCCACAGCACAGGAACCTTCTCTGTTTGTCCTCCTTCCTTCTCTCACAGAAATATTATGGGCATTACTTGATCCAACATGACAGCTGCCAAGACGCAACTCTAAAGACAAGAAATATTTTAAATATACAAAGATATATAGACTATATAAATAATAGCAGTAAAGATGCCCATTTCTTCTTCCAGTTTTCTTTTCTAAGTCAACCTCAAAATAAATTACTTCAAACTTACTAAGACAAAATTTAGCTAAAAAGAAAAAAAAATCACAACTGTAAGACTGCCAAACACAACTGGCAAGAACTCTGGAGCACAAAAGAACGTGTTGGACMTCAGATTGACAATTTCACTCATTACTATTTTTGCAGAAGTGACAGAGAATGCAAGACTGCCTTTCGTTGATAAAAGGTGACAGAGGATTATCAAAGAAAAACAATAACTTGATCTAGTAAGATGTCCAGCAGGTGGGCAGAATCCAGAGCCACCCAGTTCTCCTGGAAGGCAATTTTCACACAAGTCTTGAGCAGGGAAAAATGTTAGTAACGGTTATTCACCTGTCCAGCATTTTGGTACTGGCTCTCTCCAGCTTCTCCAGGATCTGTGGGAGCTGGGTATCATCATCGCAAGCAGATCCCCAGCCTAACACACGGGCAAGGTCATTTCCTGTTCCCAAGGGCAGCACACCCAGCTGGCACTGCATCACAGAAAAGGAAAACAAAATTCATGTGCAAATGGGAAAACACGAGCTGCAAGCAGCCAAAAGTAACATGACGGATTCCTTACAAAGACCAGTCATTGAGCTGTAACTAGTCTCAGGGTGAGAAGAAAGCAGCTGAATGGGGAAAAGTCAGAAGAGCACACAAGTAAGAGAAAAGTTCCCTCTGCTTTTAAGTTGTTCATTGGGAGAGGAGTGTATTACAGCTACCCTCTTGAGCACCTTGCTAAAAATAACTTCCTAGGGATGGTATGACTTCAACGTATCCATGTAACCATCAGGTGGTGCTATTGTCTTTTCTGTAAAATTAGCATAGCCAGCTCTGGGACAAAATGGAAACAAATTAAACACTGCACGATACCTTCACTCCAATAAAGTTTCTCGCTATCCCAGGACTTGGAAACAACAACATGAGAATTAAAGGGAACAGATTAGGAGCACTATCCTTGTGGAAGTCCTGGCTTTCTAATTGTGGTCCTTTCCCAGTGCAAGTCCCTGCTGCAGCTCATAAGAGGGAGTTGTGGAAGAGCACTGGAGACAGGGATAACTAGTCTAGTCCTACTTCTTGCAGAAAATCCTGGTAAGCTTTCAGCAGCTTCAGTCCTGGGCAAACTACATCTGTAGGATCAGAGTCCTCCTCAAACTCTGCCGTTTATGTTACTTCAACCTTACATCCAGCCAAGCTCATTGGACAGGTACCTGCTTGTGAAGATTGAGGCTATCAATTTCGGAGAGAACCCAGCCAACACTTCCATCCCCACCGCAAACTAGAATCCGGAAAGTGTCAAACTTCTGGAATAAGCGTAAACTACAGAGAGGGGAAAGAATAAAAAAACCAAGAGAGAAGCTGTTTAAGAAAGGAAAGATAAACAGTTCCAATCTAGGTTATAAACATGGCAGATTTGCTTAAACTAAGCTCTGATTTTGCAGTGAATACAAGCCACTGTCAGATTACAAGTGAATTCAAATTCATGATTACAAATAAGGAATTACAAATACTGCTATGCAAATGACAATGGCTATTCACTCCAGAAATATGTCCCAGACATACTCCCCTTGTAAAGCAGGGCGCTTTTGTCTGAACAGAAGAGGAAACAAGCATGTGATAGCTGATCATCCATTGAATTAATTCCTTTTTGCAGATTTGCTGTGTTCAGCCTAACACTAGTAATTTGTCACCATTTGGAGTGCAATGATGTCACTGCGCCGCATTCAAAGCCTCACCAATTAAAGCAAAAACTTGAATAGCGAGAACTTTACGCAGTCATTCAGTGAGCAGACAACTGTAAGAGGATACAAAACCTCAGAAGCGTTAGTTCTTCTTGGAAGGCAACATAAATCAGCGCTCTGGCGCCTGGTCTGTCCTGCAGGCAGGCAAACAGCTCACCAGCAAGACAAGTGTGATTTTCTCTATTTGCTCTTTATAGAATACTGAATGTAAAAGCAATCTCTCTTTAAGCTGCTTGAAACTGTGCTCCTTACTGCCTGCTTTTATTTTATTTTTGTATATATTCATGTTTGTTTTTTATCACCTAAACAGTATTTGTTGTAATATACAAAAATCGTATTTCTTCAAGCATTGTTGACACAAGAAAGACGGCTGTCAGAAATGATGACATCTCATGGTACAGTTTGACTGGCACAAGTTTAGAAGACAAACTATTAAGAAGCAGCCTCTACCCTGTACCATCGTTTACTTTTTAAAACAAACAAACAGCAAGAGCTATTTTACAAGTGTTCACTACGACTTGAGAAAAGAATTCTTTCTCTTCCCCTGCTTAAAAGCAAAATTCCTCTCTACAGTCAGTCCAAATGGGGAGGGCAAAAGGAAAAAATATTTAAAGTTTTCTGCAAATTATTCCTTAGCCAAACACATCCTGTGGACAGCATGCTGCAGATTTAAAGGCCAGCATTTTGCAATGCACTATGGCAAGAAGCAACTTCAGCAAACCCCAACGGTCACTGGTGCAGGAGTCGGCACTCCCAGATCTAGGACTCTGCACCTGTAGATCTTGGTCTTACATTTGAGTCATAGCTATAAAATTAAGAAGATGATTCAACTTATGCTGGCACTTATCATAAGAAGCATTCACTCATGAGAAAGTTACTCTAGTCTGATGTGGCAAAACAGCCACAGAGAAATCTTTAAGGAGCAGACAGAGAAATGTTTAGGGAGCAGACTAGAGAGCAGAGTTGCAGAAATACTGTAAAGAAATTTATTCCACAGCTGTCATTATTTTATCCACAGATATTCCAATGAACTTTGGAAAAAAAGCTTGAAATGTCATCTAGCCTACTTCTAGTCCCCAAAACAGAATCAACTATACCTAAAGCATTCAAGAGAGATGTTTTTCCAACATTGTCATAAAATCTTCCAGAGATGGACGTTTCACACACTTCCTAGGTAAGTTATTCCTGATTTCTCATTTTCACAATATTCATTTGCTACCTACAATATTTGATTGGTCACTTGATTTAATTCAAGTTAACACTCTAACAGTGCATCAGGATGGCTGCTACAAGTCTGTTTGCTGACAAGTTTTCTTCTGGATTCAAGCTTTCCATGCTTGGTCTTCTCCCAGGGGAGCATTTCTGGAATTTCCCCCAAATCCCTCAGGCTGTTCTGCTAATACTGATGAATGGAAATAATCTTTTTCAACAAGTTTGGTTTCAGCTAATCAATAACACTAAACACAGGGAGGGGAAAGCCTCTCCAAACTTTGCATGCATCCAGTCCTCTCTGAGGAATAGGTTCCTTGTTATATTTGAGGGCAGGCTGAGACAGGGTTATAATCAAATCACTTGTGTTTTTCTGGTATTTACAAGGAACATACGCTTCCACAGATCATCTGCTTACCCAAGGTGAGGTCCTCCGTTCATGAGGTCAAAGACCTGGGCTGGATTCAGTAGCTGTTTGAATCTTCGTAGAAACTTTACTCCCTGGTTGTCTCCACTTTTTGAGTTGACAAAGACCAACAACGGGCTTGTGCAAGAAGGGGGGCAAGTAGCTTTCCAGAAACCTAAGTTGGGCAAAGGGAGGCGGGGTTGGGGAGAAGAAACCAAGAGATGTGAGGCTGCTCATGGGGATGGGGTGAGAAAAGAAAAACCACTCCACAGAGCAATGAAGTTAATACTTTCCCTGTGCTTCTGACACTCACAGGGTAAATGCCAAATGTGTACAGCCCTGAATCCAGCATGAACCACACCTCATGCTGCGAAATGTCACGCTTATCTCCTAGCAGTTTGCTAAAATTTTCAGCTTCCCCAATCTTCCCAAACTGCTTCTGCAATATAGTTGTTCAAGATAAATTTTAACAGCTGCAGCTCAGCAAATGCTGATGTTACAGGCTAATAAACCGAGTGCAAAAGCAAAGCAAACAGCCCATCGTCATACTTCAGTAAGATCTTCCGACTTGGAATTTCAGCAACACCAAAAGTAGAATTTTCAGCTGGCAGAATCTGGCATTAATAGTGTCAGCCGAAAGAACTGTGACTGAGAGGAAGAGAACGAAAGCGCTGCTTACAAGTGCTACTCACCATCCGAATCAATGCTGTTGAGAGCAGTAGGAGGGATAACAGATACTTTACACAGCCCAAGAGGGCACTTGGTTGGCAACAACTCTTTACATGTTGTGTGTACCTGAAATAAGAGAAATAAAAGAAAAATTYAGTTAAAGCCTTCTGGGCACTGTTGTACAACTCAGAAACCCACCCAAGCAAAGGTTCTAAAGGAAGAGTAAAAAACAAAGAGGGGGAGAACCCGAACAAGTGTCAATCAATACAGTTATTTTAAAGAAAGTTCTAACAAGAGTCTTTTACTAATTTGCTTCTGCTCTTCCCATTAATGTATGCTTCTTATGCCATAAGAATTTATCAGACTAGTACTTTCAGTGACGAGAGGACCAGATAACAGATTATGTGGCTTTAAGAGCCTTCAGGCACTCTGCTTGCAAAATCATAGCCTAAGCTGAGAGATCAAAAGTAGGAACAAAACAAAAAGCTGAGAATTCACGAGAACAAGAAAGCAAAAACCAGAGCATGAGGGACACAAGAGGTAAGAGAAAGAAGGAACAGGTAATAAAGCAACCYCCAAAAAGTAAACACAAAGTAGAGCTGGGCACTTCATTCATTTCTGGTACATGAAGACTGCAGGAGACTGGGCTGCCTGGGGTTTGAAGTTTTGGTTTTTTTCCTCACATTATAAACTCACATGTTGTGATTCTTCCCTTATTAAACTTACAGACAACTGGAAACGTAGCAAGATCTGTATCACTGAAGTGATTAGGCAAGAGAAAACCATTGCAGTGGGAAGGGAAACGGCCATTATTAAAATAGCTTAATATTCTTTATCATCTTTTTGTAGTATCTCTCCAACTTGTAGAAATGACAAATAATGTCTCCTTAAAATACAACATCTCCCACACTTGAGGCATTGATTCAGATCTAGTGTGATTAGATTCTTCTATGAAAGCTCACCATCAAAAGAAAATGAGCTTGTAGAGAAGCCAGATACTTATTTCAGGTCTTACTTATGCATCACAGTGATGCTTCTCAGCACAAAAAATATATATATTTTTATATAATATACTATTATATATATATTATATAAAATATAATAAAATGTGTATATATTTTTTATTAAATATATATATATTTAATCTTTTGCAGGCTGTTTATCATCTGGAGAAAGAACAATAAAGCCCTTGATGGCAACTACTGACACCATGGTAAGAGATTTCATTTTAGGCAAATGTCATTAAAAGAACACACCACAGAGCTGATCAAAGACTGTTCTTTTACTGAAACGATTGTGTTTACTCAACTCACCATGGCTTTGCACCAGAGGCAGCGCCAGTCTTGCAAACGTAGGACGCTGCCGCAGGTTTTATCACACACAGTGCACTTGGCACTCACAGGCAGGTTTCCTTCCAACCATTGATGTGGCATCGAGATCTGCAAACGGTACAGAGGGAGACAACCAATGTGGACTTTCCAGAGAGCAAGTCAGAGAGCACAGGATGTACTGTGGCATTCAGACACACAGAGATGCAAGTCTTCATGTGCACTGTTTGAAAATAGCAAAGACAATTTCTAGAAAACACCTGAGTATCTCTTAGGCATTTTACATCAAGCTGGAACACAAAGGGACCAGGGGACTTACCCAAGGCTACACAGGAAGCCTGCAGCAGAACATGGACGTCCCTTATGCTACGATAATGTTCTAACCACTCACTCATTTTTCTTTTGCAAAAATTCAGACCGGGTTCCCTACGCCTCAAACTATTTAAGCTCAACCCCCCTGGTCCATTGCTCTGCAGGTACCTCTTGCTGTGAAGGAAACCTCAGCACCCTGGCTGGACTATTTACAGGGTCTCATTCCCTGACAGTAAGTGCCTTTCCCACCTCACTAACACAGAAAGGCAGAATCTGCTGTTTGTGCAGTGCAGAAAGCTGTACAGAGCACGTGTCAGTGCTTCCACAGCAAGATAAGGCTAGAAGAGTCATGACTAATGCCTACCCCATCTTCATCCTCAATGATATCCTTCCCGATAGAGGCCAGAGTTGTCCACTTGCAGTTATTGGTTGCCCGCACAGCACAACGCTTGTGGGCTTTAAACTTGCACACTAGAAAGGAAGAAAAGAATATATTAGTCCTGTCTCACAACATGCACTGTGGCAGTCTGTGCAGAAGTGTTCCCAAGCAACCATATTTGGCTCCAAAAGAAAGCACGGGCACTCACTGCCCTTGTCAGCACTGCCAAAACCATCAACTCTAAGCACACTGAGTTGAGCTAGCTATTAAATCTTGCCTCATCACTTTTACCAGTTGCTTATACACAGCTTAGTTATCACCTTGTTAAATTTGACAGGATTTATATAGTCATATGCTCCTGCATCCTTTTACACAGTGTGGGTGTAACCTCATTCACACTAGAAGTATGAGCTGCGAGTAGGCAGGCACGTCTGCTATGCTAAAGCTGAATAAGAATAATCTCCTGACATTCAAACATTTAACAGGGATGTTTTTATAAATAGGAATATTCTTATGAAAAGGAATATTCTTATATTCCATTCTTATATTCCTATGTTCTAAGGCTACAGCCTTTGGAGCAGGGACGGCAGAAGCAAACGTGTGCCAGATCCTTGGTCACCACCACTCATAGCATTAATGTAACACGAAACTGATATTGGCTTATGCCAGTTTGAGAACTTACTGGCACTGGGGAGTCTGGCAACCGCTGCTGCCTCTGCTAATGGGAGGTAACCTACACAGATGAATGGGCTGAGGTCAGTAATGCCTTCAGCTATTTGTCTTTTATACCTCAGAAATGGACACTTGTTCATTTTCGAAGTATGGTTTTAGTATGGGATGGCACTGTTTGGGTATATGGGAAGAAAAAAAATATCAGCCACATCACTTTCAGGTCCAACTCCAAAGCCAGCATGAGAACAACATCCTTTCTATTATCTTTTTACAAAATGCCAAGGACCGGATCCACAGGAAAATTCTCTGCGAAGCCAAAAGGGGTTCAGCAACAAAGGGATTCAGGATCACGTCTCAAAAAGATCTCGTTTCATACACGGCCTGTAGCTTTCCAAAGTTTCTGAGGCAGCACTTTTCTACTACACCTTTCTGCAGACTGTTTTATTAACATTCCTCTTAAATCATCTCTGGAACATGGCATCGAGCTATAAAGATGATGCTCCCAAAACAGGAGACAAAAAATAAATAAATTGCTCTTACCTTCACATGAGAGCCCGTGTGACGTGACTCCAGATAATGCCTCCCGACATACGTTGCAGTACGTTGGCCGAGCATGCGAGCAGGCGTACCAGTTATGCATCCCTGAGAAATGGTCCATGCTGTACTGGGTAGACTAAAGTAAATATATTAGAGCAAAATCTAACATAGAAGCACAAGACTTTTTTTCCTTAAAACTAAGACTCTCACAAAACAGCCCGAAAAGGCAAAAACAGAATGTTCTTTACTAGGGAAGAGCAGGCCATATGCAGTTTATGCACAGCAGCTGTAGCTCAAGAAATACTTTAAGCCAGCACAGACTGCTTGAAGAAGGAGTCGCACCTTCCCTGTTCTGGTGCSGTCTCCCATCCTTGTCTCACCACAAGCGTATGTAGCTGTGTAGGGAAACAAACTCACCTGCGGGGGAGCTCACCCTTCCCTTTCCCTTTTTTGGTTGCATTAGTTTTCAGTAGGATCAGTTCTGCAATCTGATTTATTCCCTAGCACAGGAACGCTTGTGCCAGCATAAGGGAGGGGACAAGAGGGAGAGAAGCACCAGCGTGGGGAGAATGCAAGACAGCTTCTCCTGGTGGCAGAGCCAGGGCACAGTGCTGGTCTGAGTACCGCCGCAGAGAGCAGGGGACACACRGAGCACAGAGAAGCACCGAAGTTGGCAGAACACCAAGCAAGCGAGATATGAGGTAGGATGGGGAGGATCTGTGTTTCACACCCTCCCCACACTCTGCAAAGTGCTTTCAAAGTTACCCCAGGGACAGCGTACAAAGTAACAAGCAGTCTTTGGAGAACCATTTCAGTGTATTTGGGATGGTTTTCACAGACGGCCTAATGCCGCACCCATTGTGGTCAATAAAAGTGATTTCTATTAACTTCACTGGAAGCTGACTCAATCTCATAAAACAAGCTGTAATTCAGGATATGATGCACATAGTGCAAAAGAGCAAGTTTTCTTATTACCTCAAAGTGTTCGCGGTTCTGTACAGTCTTCAGTGCTGCAATCCAATCTTCCATCTCTTTTCTGTTATCAGCACAAAGAATGAGCTTCCGACATGGAGTGATAATCTGAAGGGGGAAGAGAAAATTAAGAGCACGTGTTCTGGGCACGTCAGCGAGCGATAGTGAGAGAACACATTACTACTTGTCTAGCCTACTGGAGCTACTTTCAGAGGCAATGAGCTGCAACAGAGGGCATTTACACTTTTCAACCATATTTCTTTTATATTATAACCTAACTTAATTCCTTTGCTAAGTTTACAGAACCACAGAGATTTTATCTCTCATTCCCTACATTGAACTGAGTTAGGAAATGTCTCTGAATACCCAAATAAGAGCACAACACAGAAATCAAGCACAGAACCGTAAAGTACTTCATGATGTTTTAAGTTGGCAACATTAAAACATTTTGTTAACAGTATAATATACCCATTTCTGTCAAATAATAAATTAGATAAGTTATTTAGTAAATCGGACTGCACAGCACTAAATATTTAAGAGGGAAATACCCTAAAACTAGTAGACAAATCAACAGACGTTTCATCAGATCAGTGACTGATTCGTCAGAAGAATAACCCCAAAGGACCGTTCTCCTTGCAAGCTGGCCTGTGTCCCCTAACCTATGCCTGGAGACTCCCATGTTTCTCACCGCCCATACCAGCAGATTAAAAACCCACCATTTAGAGTCATGACAAGCAGGGAAAAGGAAAAAAAGAAAAACAAACCAAATAATCTAGAAGAGAAATTACCGTATTTTAACCCTTCTGTCTCCTGAATGCTTATTGTAAGTTTATCACATAAAAGATATCCCAGCAAATGCTCCACTAGCAGCCTGGCGTTGGGGCTAGTTTGCCCTTCACTAAAGCTCCTACCTGCGGCGTGTTTCTGCCCTGAGCTAGGGTAACACACGTGTTAGCTGCCCCGAATTAACCGCACAGTCGAGTGCTTTAGCAAGCAAGCGGCAGGGGGGCACAGGGCAGAGGCTCCCCTCCGCCCGGCAAGGCGGACAAGTCTCTCCGCAGCCCGCCAACCAGGCGCTCCACGTTTGTCAGACGGCGGCAGCAGAGGGAAATAAAAGCTCCTGGGCTCGAGAGGACCCCGTCCGCCGCGCACAGGGCTGCCCGCTTTGACCTGCCTGTCCCTTCAGCTGCGAGCCAGACTGGACTATAAACCGCGATTTATTCTTCTTAAAACAACAGTCTCTCTTGCCTGCACCTGAGTTTCCTTATCTTGTCTTACTGCCGTTATCTCTTTGTGCACACCTCTGTCCCGATTCCCATCCAACTGACTTAACTTCGACCGATGTGGAAGTGCTTCCAAGGTCTGGATATAAGAAAAGCTGCACTTCCAGCAGCCCAGAGTCTCTTGTGCCCCTCTGGATTTTGTACACAGCAACCGCCTCTATCACCTGCTTTTCCAGCAATTCTGCCGTACCACCTGAAGCAACAGGTTGCAACAAACTGGGACCGTGTCGGGTTCACGAGGGCTGTGCAGCTCTCGCCAGCGTGTAATCAAAGCACCGTAATCCCACGTTCTGTTAATCGACGCCAAGAAACCGCACGCCTCACCTGACTGCATGACCCCCGCTAAGTGCCGCTTGCCACACTGTTTTTCACTTCTCTCATTATGATTCACAAAACAGATTAAAAATAAACCTCTGAAGCTGAACTTCAAACTTCCTGTTGGTGTTACAGCGTCTCACAGCCTCCCCTAAGAAACGTGCGCGTCACGTCAACAAAAACAATACACCTGCGAAGTTCTGCTTCATTTTAAGTTCTTCAGTTTTCAAAACATGTTCCTTTTTATAGGACAGACTGCAGCTTCCATCTGCAATTACGCAAGCTTTACCCCAGTACTGAGCCAGGAGCCCTGCAGCCGCTTTGCGTACGTAATGTACGGAGCTCAATCCATTTTTAAAGCAAGGAGCGGCCGTGCGCAGCAGAAGCACGGTTCCGCTGTGCAGCATCCTATCTTGAACTAAATGATCTGAGCTGTACCAACTGCAAACAAACAGGAACCAATACTGGCAATTCTGTAAAAATAAAGCTTTGAAGGACTCCTTCCCTCTCCCCTGACATTTCCTTTAATTCCAATTCCAATAGAATTTGTTCGCAAAGAAGGAAAGCGTGAGAGCCTTCCTTTTTGCTTGGGAAGAAGGAAAAACGGGAGGTCAGATGTATTTTCATTGGAAATTTAGCTAGGTAAGAAAGGCTACTCTACAGAGAGATCTTTTATGGAGTATCAGAACAGTATTGCTCAAATCAGCGTGAAGTTAGAGATGAACCAGCAGCATCTCTGACGCCCTGCTAAGAGGAAGCAGCCTTTTCCCTGGAAGTAAAACCAAGTCCAAACAAGCCGGTCAGGCAGTGCAGAAAAGCCCTGCTTTTCTTGTTGCAAAGCCAGGAACGGATGCGTGTACAAGAGCACACCTACAACAGTCCGTACGGCAGTGCCCTATGGAAAGTCTGGACACTGCAAAATGACCTTTTGTTACTTTAAAACTGCAAGGAGGAACTGTCTGTTCATTCAACAGGTCACTCTGGGGCAGTGGAAAAAAATAAAAGAAATTAAAACATTGGTAAAGTTAAGTGATTATCATCAGGATCCCATTTCAAGACACTCCCGGTCAGCGATGTGCTTTCTCTTCTTTCTCTGTCTCTTCACCAAAAAGGGAAAATGCAAAGTATCATTTTTAAGTCATCTTAGAAGACACGAAATATAAAATAGTGGCATAAAATCCAGAAACGCAGACACTCCGTTGATAAGAGCTCATTTCTGAGGCCGTGCACTTCCTGAATTGCTGGAGAGACTGTCCAGTATAGAAATCACTAATTCCTTTGCAAGTCATCTACTGCATGATCTTAAACATCCCTACATTCAATGTTGGACAATCCCAGGTTCAACAAATAAAGTGAAAGATTATAAGACAGAGGACAAATAAAGAGATCAAAAATATTTGCAAAGTTAAATCCTCCAGAGAAGAGTCACAGAATTAAAATGAAGGGTGCATTGTACAACTACAGAGCTGCAAACACAATGCAACTTTGTACAAGATAATTTTAATGAGAATATTCCCTATTAGCCAGTTCTAAACCAGTATTTGTATTGGGATTTAGCAATATCATCAGAGGCAGCAAACAGAAGAACGCAACCTCAGACCTCACTCCTGCTCCAGGGAGGACAAACTGGGACAACCCAGACGTCATCGTGAAGTGCAGAGAAGATTTTAATGTTACTGGTTTAACAGTTCTTGGGGGGAACTAAAAAAAGCATATGAACTAGGTTCTGATTAACCTGCAGCGGCGATACAGTTAAATATTTTTAAAAAACATTGATGGGAATAATTAGGAATCCAGAAACACAGTAATGGAGACGCTGCCTTCTCAGAGGAGTTCAGCAGTCCTTCTCGCCTCGTACAAGGCAGGGCACGCGGTGGGTTCGACGCTCTCAGCCCTCCCTGCCCCGCGGGGCGCGCGGGGGCTGCTCTCTTACCTGGGGCAACAGGCAAGTTGCGCTGCTGTTCCTGAGCAAGGGGAGAACCGAGATCAACAGAAACACGCTCTCACTCACRGGGGAAGAACAACACTCATCCTACCACTTTTAGCTCCTCGTATTTCAGCGGGTCGTTTCAACTCCACACACCCACCTGCTGAATGACAGTGAAAGTCAGGGGAGAAAGACTCTTACGTACTCTGCGCTGTCTACATCAGACTGATGGGCAGTCTACCGTCTCGCATCAGAAAAGCCATTTTTGACATCTCCAAAAGAAGCCACAGCAATCTTCCCCCGAAAACCTGCCGTTTCCCGGGCAAGGAGTCCGGGGTGTTTGCTCTTGGCTGCAGCCGCGATGAGCCGATGCTCTGGAAAACGGAGGCTCGGTTGTCCCTTTTGGAAAACGTGGCCTGAAACGATGACCATCCAGCTATTTTTTATGTTCCGGCTCAGCTTTTGACTAACATCCTGGAACAGTGTATTCCACAGGATGACGACGCACTAGGTGAAGTAGCATTTCCTTTTATTTGTTCTAAATTTACCAAGCAGTAATGTCATCCAGTGACCTCTTGTTCTCATGTAAAGGGAGAGCACAAAAACAAGCCTGATTGCTTTTGAGCTAAAATGGGGGTTGCCTTGCTAGGAGTATTAAAAAAAAAAAAAAAGAAAAAAGAAACCCTTAAGATTTATTTATAATGTCATACATTTTTGGCCTGTTTGGGGATTGGCAGAACTCTAAGTGTTCCTGCCCTGAAACAGCTCAGAAGTTTATCTAGATATGAACAATCGTATAAATTGAAAGCGCTTGTTCTTCCTAAAAAGGGAATATTAAAAACTTGCATACTTTGTGGATCCCGAGTGCTATTGAGCTTTCTGGGCGTGGTTCTCCAGATCCGGCCCCTCGGTAGGAACTGGATGCCCAGATACCCCACTCCCAGCTGAGGTCAGTGAGAGCTCAGCACACGGCTGACGTTAGTGAGCCCTAACGCTGCCCAGCAGAAGAGCTCAACAGTCATGGAAAAAAAAAAAAAAAAGCTGCCAACTATCCAATCAATCCTGAAGAGCCATTAGGATGGATGGGAATGGTAGGAAGGTTTAAAGACATTTCAAACCTGTAYATAGCTTAATTTATGAGCTCCTCACTGCGTATGAAACCCTGGAAATATATTTTGTGCGAATCGTGGTGACAAACAACTACCAACCAGGACACTTCTCTGCAGACACTTAAATGCCCTCTGTGCAGAGGAACCATCTCAAGCCTATCAAAGAAACTCTCAGTTTTCAAGCCAGCTCACTCTAAATCTTCTACAAAAGCTGTGCAGACACTGATAATCCCCAGCCCTTCTCAGAAATCTAGCTTCATCCCCTTTGGCTCTTCTCTGTACAGTACATGCCCTCTTACCAGGCTGCTAATCCCTCTTCCGAATACTGGTATCGCTTCCGGACACAAACATTGTTACTAACGGGTCAACGCAGTCCCCTGTCCAAAACTAACACCAAATTTACTGACATTTAGAATCAGGCCAGCTGGCAAACAACAGAGCCAACCAAGGAAAATTCCTAATTTCACATTCTAAAAATGGACTGGATGTCCCTGGATGTCCTTCCCCAACAAACAGCTGTGAATAATTGGATTAGAAAGGCAGCCCAAAAAAAGACTCCTTGTATTAGACCAACTTTTTAAAAATAAATCTGCTATACTTCACCCTTTGGTGTTTTTCTCTACTGAGCAACCTTCCTCCACCCAACAGCAGGAGAATAAGCCTCGTTCTCTGCTCTTGCTGCCATCAGAGACGAAGCTATCGTCTCTGCTCATTTCCTCCTTCTGAATTTTCAGGCTGCCCAGAAACTTCTCAGCAAAAAAGCGACAGTTTGGCCGAACACGCAGTGAGACTGTTTGTTATCAGAGGGGATCTGGTGAGCTCAGTGACCACAAGAGACAGCAAAACAAGTTAAGATCGCACTGGCCCAATCACAGAGCTGGCTGAAGAAAGGCTGGGGGTGGCGGGGGCACAAAACTGCTAAATATAGTTCTTCTGATGTGACACATTTCTCAAAGTAGCCAAGAGCGGTGTATGAGAACACCTGCTCATTTGGACGGCTTCCTTTTACTCACATCCTGCTCAAAGACAGTGTAATGTTCAATGGTGTCAGCCCTAAAGCCCTCCAAGAGATCCTGGAATATTTAAACCAGCTGACGATTTGGGTACGAGGATAGCAGGAATTTTGGGGCTTCAAAAGACCAAGGAACTGCAACTAGAAAAAATAAAAGAGCTAACAGGATAAGAAGGTGTTACTGGTGCAGGCAAAAACTTCAGCTTGAGCACATGTGGCAGARGCAGGGAAAACGTCCACTAACTGCAGCTAACTTCTATATTGACTTGTGTATATTGGAGCAAGCTCTTGGTTTCCCATGAACCCCAAAACTCAGGAAGGAAAATTGGGTGAGAATATAATGAGGACCCAGCCATTTATCTACTTTGGCTCCAGTTCCAGCACCAGTGGTAGTTAAATGAACAACAGCAAAGGTAGAAACGCCTCAACGGTGTTCATCAGCAAGATCCACAAATCAACAAAGCCTCCATGTGTTTCAAACACGATTGCTAAGCTCGCAGAGGACAAAATGCTCCCAAACGGGAGCGTGTGGACTAAGCAAGTGCTGCTCCCTCAGCAAATCTACCAAATCAAAAGAAAACAAAATAAGGCTTTGAGAAAGGGAATAGAAAGGAAAATGAAAGTCTGAGTTTCAGACTCAAACCAGTCCTTTACGCTTAAAATTTTAAGCCTGCGTCACTGATGTCAGCTTCTGAAACAATCTGGAGCTGAGCATTAGGACGGCAAAGCCTAGGACAGCAAGCTGGTGTGATTTTAGTAGGACTCTAGTTGGGAAGAAAGAGGAAATAATAAGAAGCATCAGTGCTTAGACTCAGCGAGCCACCGAGGCTTGCTTTCCTCCGTGTGCAACATCCCGCTTCCGATCTGCAGTTCGGCCTTCACCCAGTTTTGCCAGTAAATTCAGTCGTGATAACTCACAGCTGCAATCAGTTAGAGCTCCCTAGAACTAGCAGTCGTAGAACATTTATAAATACCAACACACACCCAATTTGCACCAACTGTTTTTAGTCAAAACCTGGATGTTTCCCTGAAAGGGAAGGAAAAAGAAGGTTTTCATACAGGAGTGGAGGAAGGCACTAGTTTCATATATATTTTTATAGCGCAAGGTATTTTTTCCCCCTGCTAAAATGACAATCTTCCACTTACGGAAACTATCATCTCCATCAAATGAAACAAATGGTTAATGTTCTCACAGTTGTGCCAAATCCTGCTTTTTTTTTTTTTTTTTTAATATTAATAAAAAGATTTTCGCAAAAGCTCTAGATGCCCAAACCTTGGGCTATACCATGCCTGGTATTTAATCCCTGACATTTGTGTGGCTCTTCTACCTTAAGTTTCAATCTGTAAAATCCAGGACAGCTCAATTCCACAGAAAAACAGGTACGTTGAGGTTTTGTCTTTTTTAGGGCCATTTTTACCTTATTAGATTGATTTATCTGGTGATACGTACATCATTTGCTAGGTGTCTGCACATCTAAAGTGCATCTTCTCTGAGCACCGTCATTGACACTTACTGCTGCTACACTGTGCCCACAGATAAAGTTCAACTCATGTCGACCTTCCGTCTGTGCTTTCTCCCAGTCTGCAGCTTCCCTGGTGCTGCAGTGGGAAAGCTGGCCAGACGGAGCATTCCCTGGGAAAATGATCATCTCTCCTACCAGGGTCACATTCCTACATGCTTCTGGAAACGCTGTTCCTAAACAAGGCACATTCTTGTTCTCGGCAATCGGTAAGAAGAGCACAGACAAGGGGAGATTCTAGGACTTGTGCAACCGGTTAATAGCTGTCAAAACCTAGAATATGCAAGACGGTCTTTGTTACGGTTAGCAGGTATGAAATCAGGCAATTCTGGTAATTCAGGCATATTAATCACTTGAGATGTATGGCAAGGGGAGCACCAAATGGGAACAGATAGGGCTGCCATTCCAAGTGCCAAAGCATCTTAATATAGCACTGTTAACCACTCTGCTTCCACTCCATGCAGCGGATGCACACACGCATCCTTTCTCCACCTGTTTTCCAAAGGATGCAGTCCTGCCCGGAAGAGAGTTCCCAAACAGAACTTTGCTATTCAGAAAGCACTGCACAACTGGGAAGGTAAAGGATATTTCAGAAAAACCTTCCTACTCATCGAAACAGAAGCAAAACCACGAAGAACAGAGGGGCAGGTCAACGTTCCCCAGTGAGAGAGCTGCCTTCTCAGTGGTCTCACACACAGCAAGGCTAAAAGCTAATAAATTACTGAATTGAGCAATAAAAGGTCTTGTCTGCGGTAGGAAAATGACCTGTTACTGACAGCTTATTGTTAGTAACAGCTACTCACAGCCCCCTGACTTCAGCTGTGTTGAAAAGAGGCTGCTAGCTAGAACTAAAGGAAAGCAGTAGTTGTCAGCAGCCCGATGAACCCCGTAGCTTTTCGCACTGGGTCAGCAGGCAAAGACCAGTCCTGTTTCACGTACAGCAACACTGAAACCATCCCAGGCATCGCGGGGAAGGCAACTGGAGAGATCTCCTTTCTGTGAACATTACTAGCAAGTCTCTCTCCACCTGCCAAAGAGACCAGAGTAAGAATGCACATAAAAAGAAGTCTCTTTCTTTACAGCAACTCCCGTGTAAAATTAAACCCAACATGTTCTCAAATAACCTTGTTTGCCACAGAACTGTTCTGCCTTTGTGTCCTCACCTGGAAGCGGAAGAAAGATGCTGGAATGTGCAGACTTGTTCAGGACGGTAGATTAAACACTGAACAGTGTGCGAAGGTTACAAAGAACAAACACAAGCAGACAAAAGCCACTAGTGTTCAGGCCCAAGGGCAATAACAGACACTAATTTCAAAGCAGCAAACTGCCCTCTAGGGAAACAAAAGCTCTTCACAAACAGTCACCTTCACTTTCCACCCCCCTACCTATCCCTGTCTCCATAGGAGAATTCACTTATTTCAGTCTGACCTTTTTCTTAAAGTAGCTTCATCTTTTTGAAAAACTCCTAGCATTTTTGGGGTCTTTCTGTAATGTACAGTAACAATCCCCAGATCTCTCCACCCAGAGCAACTTCATCCAGACTCTTCTACTTTAACTCTTCTTCCATGTTTGCCCTCTCTCAGACTTTGCCTTCTCTTGTGTGAGCAGACTGATGACTGGATCCTGTAGGAGACTGGATTAAGAGTCCTAAAGTCCTAGACATGAAAGCATTTTAAATGACTATTTTCACTGACTAACAGTGACTCAGAACGGTCTGTTTACCAAAGGGCCTTTTCTCAAGCAGAAAAAAACTGTACTGACGCCTGGATTACAAACTACTAAAATAGCAAAGTATTTTGAAACTGCAGTGGTTCTGACAGGAAATGGGGACCGAACTGCACTTAATGAAGGGGGGGCAGCGAGATTCTGGACATGGCAATCCTAGACTCAAGTCATCTTTTCAGTTGCTAATAAAAGAAATTCTGACAGCTGCCAATATAAACAGACTGAGCACGTACACTAGCCGAGAGCGCACAATTTCTGAACGTGTACACGCAGGGGTGTGGAAGAGACAACAACCCCCAGCAGAGCCTGATTTTCCAACAGGCACTGTGATTTTAGAGAAGACACTTTGTGGGGACCAGGGGGTAGGGAAGAATCATTCCTTTCATGAGACCATCTTTTCTGATCCTTCTCTTCTCACAGGCAGATAAAACCTTAACAAGGCAATGAGAGTCTGTGTGTGGAGAAAGGAACGGGGTGAGGAACCATCTCTTCCCGGGAAGCTTGGTGATTCCCCTACACGTACAACTAGGTATATCCTGAAAATAGGAAGTTCTTTTGCCCGATTCTCTGAGCCAACTTCTACCCTCTGGCCCTATCACCCCCACGCGGAAGAGGATTCCCTCCCTCCCTAGGAAGCCCATTACTCCCTGAAGGATACTTTCCAGGCACATCTTTTTAGAGGGGCTGAGGCCACATGGGGCGGTTTGGGGAATCTGTGCAAGTGTCAAGCCATGCGGATTTCCCTGATCCCTTATCAGCCCAAGCTCGAAGTCCAAGCCTGACTTTCTGCAAACAGCTTGGAACAAAAGTTCTTATATTCTTTCTCCTGATAAAAATAAGTCACATGTTCTTTCCTGAAGCTTATATTTTAAAACAGCACAAGTAACCCCCGATCCTGGTTCTTCTTGCTTCAACAGTGCCTTACAGTCCACAGCTACTGAACTAAACACACGCAGCAGACTTTCTGTCTGAGATGCAGCTTGAACAGTTCTGTCTATTCACTCAGTCAATGCCAGACTCTTCAGAGAAGACCTCACTGCCTCCACTGCTAAAAAGGACACGTTTTCACATCAAAAGAGCTAACGCTAATGATCTAACTTGACACAAAACCACAGAAAAGGCAAAGGCACTTCCATTTCATTGTGAAATGAATTTGCGCACATCAACGACATGCTCTCCCCATCAGGAACCACCCTCAGCACTTTTACCTTTTGTTAAAATTCAAGCACTTTGCCTCATGTTTTCAGGACAGGTTAATTACCCCCCAATTAAAATTCATGCTATTTCTCCCCAGCGCTTGCAAGCCCTGGGACAATACAGAAGCAGCATACCATCTGAAGATGATCACCCAGGTGCACAYGACTTCACAAGACAGAGGTTGGCTTCTTTGCTCCTGAATGAAGTCAGTACTAAATCACACGGTGCTAATAAAGAATTGGTAGTCACACCTCAGGCTTCCACGCGGCTGGAGAATGACATCTACGCTGCCTCTCGGAGATGACAACATGCTCTTATCCAGGAGCACCTGCAATTCCATGTTCCTCAATCTACCACAGCCATCGTTGCCTCAAGTCATGCAAGTACTCTGAAGGAGAGGGATATTACCCTAATCTGAACCTTCCTCTTTCCTGTGATATTGGTTACGGTGAATCATCAGTTAGTAAATAATATTTCTTAACTGATGGGCGCAGCACTTCTGACAGCACTACAGGCATATTTCCCTTTATGCCAGTTCCGGAGAACTTATCTACATAAACCCACGGAGAGCAGCAGAGATAGCCTGAATAAGGAGAGCCTGTAGCACACTTACTCCAAAAAATCTGTATCCTGAGGATCTGTTATGCTGGAACAGGTGCTGTTTTTCTCAACGCCCAGTCTAGAAAACTAAGATTTCTGCTCTTACCATTCGCATTCAATCTTCCTCTAAACTAGTGTCCAGAGCAGCCTACTCCCTCCAAAAAAAACTAAACAGACTGACATGCAATTAATAGGATTAGTCCCCTCTGTGGTCAGTCTTTTGGAGCTACGTTCCACTTGCCACAAGCTGATTAGCTGTCTGCTTGAGGAGGAGCTGGGACAGATTTCCTTCTGCCGGCAGCGAAGTCGAGAGGCAGGCGCTGACTGTAATAATATGCTGTTTCCTGTCTGCGGCACAGCCGAGAGGTACTTCCCAATAGCAAAGGGTTTACAGGAGCACAGGAGTTCAAGCTCCACCTCTTCCACTGAAGAGACTTTAACTATGGAGGAGGGGTCAACAGCATGGCTACTGGCAGCGTAATAACACGCTGTGACGGAGCTTCACTTTCACAAAAGTATTGGAAAGAAGTCAAACTACTCACAGCTCCACAGAGAGGATCTTTCTTCTACGGAATCGCAAAGCTCTGAATAAGACGGGACGGGAAGTGAATGTTGAAATCCATGTACAAAGTTACATGAATGGGGGTGAAAGTCCACACTGCTGTTCGTCAGAAATAACTGGAACACATTTCCAAAAACACCATGCGAAAATTATATGGAAACACAGAATTTGCACCTGGAAAGAGCTGATGTCCTTCGTAGGCCCTTTCCTGTTTATGGCAGGTACTTTGTTATTATTAAAGAAAACACAGATTTTTTTCCCCTTTAGCTGGATACAAATCCTGCACAGGTCAGGATAGGGTCAATGAACTAGTAAGGACTCCATCAGCTGTGCCTATTAAATTGAAGGCAGCAGGCTTAATTCAGCTGGCAGGTTTTAGGAAAGAGCAGATGTTCAGCCAGCATACCAGCCTGAGCAGTGAGAAGTTGTTTGCCAGACAAAGATTTACAAAAGTGGCCCTAAGGAGCTGACCCCAAGTCATTTCGAGGACTCTTGAGGGAACAGCTGTGGTGGCCAAGCGCCTGCCTAAGCAACAGACCAACAGAGCAACTGGTGCCCTCCTGAACCAGCGCAGCACAGGCTCCATTAGGGAGAGTGGGCATGCTGGCTTCTTCAGGTCTACAACACAGATAAAGCAGTCGTTCTGGGAAAAGCATTCCCCAAAAGCCAGGCCTGCTGTCATGATCTAGGCCTAGTGGGATCTCTGTGGCAGCTGGAGTGGCAAAACCATTCCTGATGCAAAGAATGGAAGTTATCCTCCTGGGGGATTTGTTCTAATGCTCCTGGAGCAGCTGCAAGCTAATATGTCAGGCAGGCACATCCACAAAACTTCAAGTTACTGAGAAATTACGCTGTCCAAGAACTACTCTTCAAGGACAGAGCTGAAGTCTGACTGGAAAGACCCAATGTGCCCAGTGCGAGCACAGAGCTTCTGCTTTTTAAAAACCGTGGGTTTTTGGAGGGTATGGCTGGGAAAGATCTGCTCAGAGTTAAGGTCAGGCTTTGACCTCACCCATGCAAAGCTGATGATTTGCATTTCACAAGGAGCGTAAGTGTATGCAAATAGTGATGGCAAAAATCCAGGCAAAAGTTCACCATCATCTTTTAAGAAAAATGTGTCTGGGGTACTAGGACAACATGTAGCTGAACTTTCATCTGGCATTATGTACTAAACACTCTAGGCTCCCTCAGGAGACCATCTCTTCACAGTGCACCCACAGTATGAAGACCTATGCAAGTGAGCTGGTCCACCTCAGTGGTAAAGGATAGGCAAGAACAAGGGGAACTTTCTCCATACCCTGGTTTATGTGATAAACATGGAGCAAGTTCGTCAGCACTTTGTGGAGACACCAGGGAATCTGGAGATCTCCTCCCCAGACCAAGCATCCTGATCCAGATTGCTGAAGTGAAGACAGACCAGAAAACAGATAACTAATATGGCTCAAAAGTCTATGAGGGAAGCTCAGGAAATCGTAAGTTTTCTACAGATTCCCAAACCAGGCACAGAACTGGCCAGTGTGCTTTTGGGATACATACAACCATTCTGCTTTTCCCACAGTCTTAATACATGGAAAGATGACCCTGAATTCATATTATGACCAACTACCCATGGCGAAGAGACCCCTAGCTAGCAACATCTCTGCAATGAAATCCAGGCCAAGAAAACCATTCATCTACAGAACTGTCACACAGGGCAAGCATGGACCCAGCTTCCAGTGCTGCACTTGACTCATGCCAGGCCATCAGAGAACATTTGATACAGAGGAGACTGGCCAAGATCATGGGCCAAGTATTTGCTTCAATACCTAGAGAAGTGCTTGAGCTAGCTGCTCCAAGAATAGCTGTAAACTACTAAACAAGAAAAGTTTAGGCAGTGGTGATTTAACTTTGCAACAGAGAGATATGCCAAGGATTCTTTCTCAACCAGAGGACCAATCCAATACCACAGCACATGAGGAAGCTATGTAATCCATTTGGCTCTTAAACCATCCAACCTTCACCCTATATTCTCAAAAGAAATGAAATCCATACAAACAAGGCAGAAATTTTACATCAGCATGTCCAACCAAACTAGGACCACAAATGACAGAAGCTGCCTTGTCTTCACAAAAAGGTAAGGGAATCGAGAACTCCCAGCCATGCTGGATCTGGCAGTTATTGAAGGTCTCCACGATAAGTGGAGAAGTTTTAGAATGCTGCTAACCAAAACAGAGTTCCATTCTGTTCTCACTTAAGATGAAAAAGTGGTGCCCAAGGTCTGGATAAACTACTAGGTGAGTCTGGCAATGCAAAATAATTCACTACACTGATTCTCAAATTTGAAAAATGGCAACCATCCTTTAATGTCTGGAGAACATCATAACCATTTTAGCCAATGCTGCACAAAGAAGAGTACACAATAGGTACTGGCTACAAGGGACTATTCCTTACAAAATTCACTAGAAAGACTGCTCTGGTGCCACCACAAAGACTGGGATGACTAAGGTGGTTATCATCTGGTTTATAGCACAGCAGATCCCCTCAAAGGCCCTGTGAAAGACAGCAGCCCTAGGAAAATCCACTGGTGAGAGACCTGTAAAACAGATACTAAGGGACTGTACATGGAAAGAACCAATCACTTACAGCCCAGACTTCCAAAGAAGATTAACCTTGTAGACAGATGTTTTAGAAGGACAGAGATGGCAGAAAAAGAAGTAGCAAATATTACAACTCAAGTTCTCCTGAGAGAGAAGAATCCTATCACTCAGCTGCTATATGATTTGTTTCTAGAGGCTTCCTGTTAATGCTAAATAAGTTTGCAGCCACAGTGCCTGACCTAAAAGAAACAACAGCTAAATATAAAGCTTTTCCTTACACCTCTCATGGGATGCAGCTGCACAACATCGTAAGCTCAGAGATGCCCCAGTCACATTTTCCCAGCCCATCCTATGGTCATGCATCCCTTAACTTTGAGTAGCAGTCCTAAAAATTGTCCTGACTATCCCCAGTGCAAACAGGATACATTCACTGAAGAAATCTATGCAAGATTGACTAAGTAAACAACAGTGGAACCCATATTACATACTCTTCTTTTGAGAGGAAGAGGTCTATGTCTTAATACACTCACTTTTCTCTCCTACCTGCTGACAGCAAACAATTCAGATTTCTTCCTATGTAAAAGGCTTACTGGCATCTATATTTTTGAACCTTATTCCTCTATATATGCAACATGACATTTGTTGGCTCTGTGCCACTGCTGTATACTGAAAGCCTGCCTCTACTGTAATCCTAAACTTCATTCCTACCTCTTCTAACCCCAGCCTATTCACACAAGCATTCCATGTTATATTCTCCAGACATATCATCTTATGATTTCGAGCACATTAAAACACATCTTCTATTTCTCCGCTCATTTGCCGTGATTAAAGAATGGTGCTCCCTCTCCTCTCACCTTAAATCAAACTAAGTTCTGTTTTTCTCTCAGAAATGTCTCCCTCCCAAAC
The DNA here is from genome assembly GCF_003343035.1 of Apteryx rowi. Lineage (NCBI taxonomy): Eukaryota > Metazoa > Chordata > Aves > Apterygiformes > Apterygidae > Apteryx > Apteryx rowi. Next base: position 3,385,407 of record NW_020450772.1, read on the forward strand.
GAGAAGCAAGATCAGTTATGCTAGCTGTTGTAGTCGTCAAGTTCTTTTCCTGACTCCAGAGTGCTCTCATGATAAGTTCCTTGACACTCTGGACAGCTGCTCTTACCACTCTTGCTACCTTCTTTTACTCTTTTTCAGTTTTCTTCTCTCACAGCACAGTCTCCTCCTTCTCCTCACTGCCCCTTCCCCAGCTTCTCCTCAGTCTGGTTACCCCTAATTATCTTTTGGCTTTGGATCCACATTGTTTTAAAGTTTGTTTTTTTTTCTAGTGTTTTTGTTCCCTACCTCCTTCGTTAGCACCTAAGGGGTGTTGTTCATGCAGTTCTCACAGGGCTGAGAAGCAGAATCAAGAACTGACCAAGGAAACTCCTGGGGACTGAAAAGGAATTAGTCATAGGGATGAGATTTCAACAATCAAAAGCATATCTTAGAGTGTCTGCCTAATGCAGATTATTTTAGTGTAAAGGATAGGTGACCTGGACAACAGATGTAAGAGGGCGACAATACTAAGTGTGAGTTTGTTCCACCTCTTGAACCAAGTCTAACACCTCTGTCCTGCAGAGTTTATACCTTAAGCAGTATAGATGCAGTGGAGGAGTTTTCTCTGAAAGAAACCAATCCTTCCTAAACCAAAAACTACCAATCTCCAATGAAGAAAACACAGAAAGAAAAACAGAACATCTGAAATATGAGAATAACTATGTCTGTTACAAACAACAAATATTTGATGTTTCAGATTTAGGATGAAAACTCAATAGTGAATCCCACTGATGTGAAACAGGAAAAAGACCTGCATCAAAGAACTCAGATTTTTAGAGAGGAACTGAGCTGGGAAGATAAGGGGGAAAACAGAGTCCTCACAAAGGAAACCAAGAGAAAATTGCAAGACTGCAAGGAATCCAAAGCACTGATGGCAGTGATGTGGCAGACCAAACAGCAGCAAAACTAGCCAACCTTCTGATTTGCAAAGTACTTTTATAGCTCATGGTAAACCACAGTCAAACCCCTCTATGAGCCATGATAGGCAGAGCAGACAAATTAGGAGAGGACAGACATTTTTCCTGAAGTTTACCTGAGCACCCGTGATGCAGTGATGAGCCAGAGACAGTGCTAACTGCATAGCTGCCTCTTGAGTGTCAAAGTAATCCTATACCCTTTACCCCTAGGGAAGGCCGGGGAGCGGCAGAACCTGTTATCACAGTCATGGAAGGAACTGTTCACTGCTGGGCTCAGATGGGGCAATCTGAGGAGCAAACAGATTATTTATTTCCTCCTGTCCCTACAATGCATCTAGTGTCTCTGACAAAGATTAGATGTTTCCCAACTACAACAATAAGCAAAACAGTAACACTTACTTCCACAATACCTTTCAGTCATACCTCAGACCTGCTTACCTGTAAAATCAGTCTTATTTTACATATGGAAAAACTGAAGCAAGATCCAAGATAAAAATGCATTAATGACAGGATAACAACTTCATATTCTTGAAAATGTATCCCTTGCAGAAATCACTGCACAATCCTCCTCTCTATGCACATACACTGATATCTGATATCAATATTTACTGTTGGAACCAGCTGGGCCACTTACTTGTCCAAGTATTGATCCAGAGAGTATTTCCAAACTTTGAGAAAATGTTGGGGCTTAATCTGGACATAGGGTTGGCGCCATAGTTGCTTTGTCCAGATACTGCTAGGCAAAAGCTACAGCCACACAAGGGAAATACCCTTTGCTAGATTTGTCTGTTTAAAGCAATGGGTCACTACGATTGTAGAGGAAGCTGCACTGCTTAGTCTTAGTCACCAACTGACTCCTGCAGGATCAGCTTCCCCTCTCTCCCTGGATTGCTGCTTCCTTCACCTTGCCTTAGATCAACACTGTCTCCTTTCTCCTCGCACTCCTCTCTCCTTCCTCTTGACTCTGGGAGGCCGCAGAGAGGCTACTGCTGTTAGCTAAGTCCAGAGCACACACTGATGCTTGACATTGCCCAGCATGGCCACTGTCGCAGGTTCTGCGCATCCACAGCAGCAGCACTGGTAGTGCGCTGGGGCCAAGAACAGCCAGGCTCCAGGTCCTTTCCTGCACATGAGGCTTCTCCCCAAAATGGAGCTTAGGGAACACCTGCACCCCAGGAACATGAGCATCTTTTCTCCCAGTTACTAAGACTGGAGAAAATGAAGGAGTGACACCACCACTTCCCCAGACTGTAAATATTTAAACACATTTTCCTTATCTAACAAATACCATAAACCAATTTGATAGTTACCTCTGCGCAACTCCTTTCAGCTACTGCCTTTGCTTTACCCCCCCCACTATATATAGACTAGTGTGCATACACAAACACACACACATCCGCGTATAAATAAAATCAGAGAAAGAAGTTTACATATTTTCAGGCCTGAAGGGAACACTAAATTCCTTTAGCCAGACCTCCAGCATAATCACAAATATCACCCCTAATTCCCTCAGCAGAACAAATTTTTCTGTACCACTATATAAATGGATTCTGTCAAACCCTACTAGCTTATAGGTAAGAACATCCCCGAGGGCAAAGCTTTAGCACCATATATAGCGACCCAACGTATTTTCCATGTGCATGGAGATCAGTTATGATTGCTATAGGGAGACATATGTTTGTTTGAGTTTGCTGACTTTTGGAAGTTCAGTCATAATGCTGCACTCCTCATACTTGTAGATTAAAACTGGAAGCTTCACCTTTGCTGGTCCTTCCAAAGACCCTAGCAAGCCCACAGCAGGACAAAATGGGAGAATTCTTTGATTTGATTGCTTCCTGCCAGAAATCAAAGCATGCGTGACTTGCTACTAGTTACTGTCACTGTCTTTGAGTATTCAATCAGAATTGTAAATGTCTTAAAATAAACAAATTGAAATGAGTTTTCTCAAGTGAAAGAGGCAATGAAGATTGCTTAGACGTTTTTAAATAGTGCTAAGGAGAAGGGAATTATGAGACAGATGCAAGAAGGATGGGAAACAATGCAATAAATCCTACCGTGAAGCTGTTGTTGACATTCTTCGTGCTGGATTCTGCCACGCTGGCATCTGTCAGATCCACCTCATCGAAAATAATGGACTGGAAAGAAACAATTCAAAATTCTAATGAACTAGTGAAACTAGTGTATAAGCAGCAGACCTAAAGGGACGTGTTGGTATGTCTGTGCAGCATGCTCCAGGAGAGCCTGTTGTGATCTGAAGGAAAGGCTCAGCACTAACAACATGAAGGCCTCAGGACTCGAGTTCCATACACTGGTACTCATATTTGCCTCTGTCTTCAGTTGGTGAACACAACGATTTTACATTTACTATGGGACTATTTTTAAAAATAATTTTGTAGGCTTGGTTCTTGTGAAAGGAGCCAGACTGATATCTAGCGGACTGTCTATCAAGGCACTAGCCCAGATGTAGGGTAGCTCTGACTTATAAATTCTCGCCTTCTTTGCCCCACCATGTCCTCTTTTCATTTGTATTTTCTCCTTCTATTTCAGTTTCTACTGATTCAGAGCCCACTCCCTAAGAAAACAAATTAGGGAGGGGGAAAAAAAAGGATAGAACAATTAGTAACACAGGTCCACACGATGATTTACTCAAAGAATGAGGATTTCAAAATGTGAGGCAAAACACAGGGAACCTCCAGTCGTGATAAAACCTGAAGACAGAAGCTTCCGGAGCATTTGCTTTTTTCTGGACTGAGCTCTGCCTTCTCACAGAGACCAACCTGCCTCTAATGACAGAGCCTTTCTTCCCTTCGGCTCGTACGCGTCGTCATGCCCTCACCTTTGCAGTTTTTGCATAGTAGAGCGTTCGTCCGCGCAGCTTAAAATAGCGTCTCTTCCAGCGCTGGAAGGAGCTGGTCTGTTTCATCAGCATCCCCTCCTTTATGATAGTCTGCAAAACAAGGAGGGCAGAAGGTGAAGTATGAACTTTGTTTTCAGGCATCTCTTCTCTCCCACTGCACACCCCTATCAAAAAAGACCGGCGTTTGAGCACAGTAATCTGAGTGCCCTCTGCTGGAAACGCTTAACAAATTCATTCAAATAAGCAGGCAAACTTATCAAGATTAAACTACCGCAACACATAACCCACACTGGGGTGGGGTTTCATTCTCATCTCCACTGCTATCGTGATATGAAAAAAAGATAAATAACTTACGACTGTTTGAATGAGCTTCTCAAAGTTTAACAGTGATGTGGGAAGCATAACGGTTAAACTCACTGAGGTCAGATTTCAGGCGCAGGTAATCCTGCCTTTCATTTAATTAGCATTTGATTACAAGCACATACACACCACAGTATATCAGCCCTATCTCCAGCTCTGCTTTGTGAAATTAGCAGTATCTACCTGGCACAAAACTGGCGAGCAGCAGGCACACCGGGTGAAGAGTGAAACGAGAGTGAAGAAGGAACTATACGCAACTTCAGCATTTGGTATTCTTCAGATAGTCTTGGCCCTGCCTCAGTACTCTCTGGCTGGCTGCCATTTCCCAGGGCTGGAGTGCCAAAACTGTCTACGCACACTGCCTTTTTCTATTTTTCTTTTTTTTTTCTTTTTTTTTTTTTTTACTGCTTTAGAACTAGATTGACACACCAGCATATGCAGTCCCATATGCTCACTCACATACTATGCATACGTAAGGGTATACATTTAATCCACATACGCTTCATCCTATTTCGTCAAACACATTTTATTAATACCTTTGCTGAGGACAGATACTGAACACCAACCGCTACAGCGGAATAATCTCAAAAAATTGCAGCTCAGAAGGACGAAGGACAGAGAATTCAGAGCTGAGGGTTCGGCCCCAAATTACCGATTGAAYACGTTGCTAAGAATAGCAAATGATGCTATGTGATGCCCCAGCATTTCAAGAAAACCACTTTTCTCCCAAGAAACAGAGTCCTCAGAAACCCATTTCTCACTGAGGGAGCCCCATGCCATAAACACACAGTTAAAACACAGGGAACAAACGGTCCGACAATCTTGTAAGACAGGTTATTCGGTCTCTTGATGCCAGGAAAATGACACAGCTTTAACATACCAGAGGTCTCAGTGTAGCGCAGGTTCATAACAGAGTCAGGTCAACTGATGAGTATCAGTTAATTCACAAACACAGCATTACACGTACACTGCCAGGCTACTGCAGAGCACGAAATAAATGCTCTTACTGATCCAAAGGGTATGGGTTGTTTTAGAAATCCTTTCCAGGGCACTAAACTTGCTTTTAAAATGCTATATATATTTCTAATGCGGGTCTTTCCTTTTTGAAACAGCTGCAGATTTTAATACTTTCCACACGCGCTGCTCCTTGCCAAGCTCAAAGTTTCCTCAAAAAGCACTTGGAAAGAAAGTGCTGACTATAAGAAGAAACATCCGTCTGACAGCACATGTCTCTCTCTTGCTCAACTGAGCCATCTTCAAAATGGCCGGACAGATAAGGGGGCCTGGACCACCACGGTGATGCTAGCACTCATGGATCAGGTGGAAAAATGTGAGGTCCTGCAGAAGTCGAGCCCCGAAAGAAAGATGCAGGCCTTTGGAGCCGTTATATAGCTTCCTCTACCGGGCTGGAAGAGAGAAAAGAGCAGGAGCTCCCTCATCTCCTCCAAAATAAACATAGCCTACCTTGGAGCCTGGGACACCTGGCCCTCTCCAAGGCTAGCGAACCCCGAATCTCGCTGTTTCACGGTGCTCTTCCTGTCTCACAAAGCCACCATCAATTCGCACGCAGACACCAACTCGGTATGTCTGGTTCAACCAGAATATAAAGAAATATATTAAGAATATACTCTTAGAAGCCATATACAGCACCTGGGAGTGGCTTTAGTGTCCAGAAGTTAAACATGCTGTAGAGATACTCAGAAACAAGACTGCAAGGTAACTTAGGACTGGTGCTATATGCTGCCGTGCAAGGATCTGAAACTCAGCTATGATCTCAACCTGAAGCTTCCCAATAAGAGAAGACGGAGTAGCCGGACTGACCCAACAGCATCCCCTGCCGAACCAAACCCCGAGGCCAGGCCATGGTTAAAGGCACTCGTCTGGGACTGGGAAATGCGCATTCCGTCTCCCACTCTGCCACAGACTTTTTATGAGATCCCCAAAAGTCATTTTCACTCTCTGCGTCTCCGTTTCCCAACTGCTGAACGGAACAAACTGTACCGCCAGCTCTGCGCAGTCCTGCGAGCATATATATAGCCTATCTGATGAGTTCCTTTAAGCTCCAGCACCTGTGTATCTAAGATACAGGTAAAGCAGCAGCATATGAATTGCTCTGCTAAAGAAATGACGCATTTCTGCAGTTCATTTTAGCCTGAAGGGAAGGAAGTGGGAAAGTGGCAAGAACTTTTCCAGATGAAGACAGAAACATGGAGGGATCTCTTTGCATTCCTTGGACAAAAACACATATAATTAAAAAATGGGACAGAGAAACTAGCTATTGAATTCTGCAGAGCCCTGAACTGTGCCCTGAACCGAGGCATTAAAAATCCTGGGGAAGGCTCCCAGGATGCAAAGCCCAGAGACACCGAGTCAGCCAGGAGCCTGATCAAAAAATAGCAACTTGCACGAAAGCGCTTTGAGAGGATGTTGCAGAGCTCTCTTGCTATGCTTATTCAAAGAAACGCTTCAGCTGGGGTCAGCCAGAGCCCCGCGCTCCCCACGCTCCGGCAGCGGCGCTCTGCCTGCTCCAGCTCTCGCCCAGCCCACCAGCGCAGTAACTCGCAGCAGAACGCTGCCTCCGCTTTCCCTCCGTTCCCACAGCTCCTGCGTGCCACGCTCCGTGCTGCTGCCCACGCTCGGCTCCCGGCGCCGCGCCGCGCGGCCGGCTGCTCCCTTCGCCTCGGCAGGGGTCACTCACCTTTGCACAAGACCTGCATGCCTCCATTCCTCTTTTAAACAGCACCTTTTTCCCCCCCCCCTCTTTTTTTAAGCCAAAAGGCAGCAATCCCAGAGGTCACCTTGCCCCTCCCTAAGTAGCAGCTCATGTCACTTGCCAGCCTCTATCTATAGAAAACCTCACAGCTACAGAGCTCAGACATGAAAGGCCAGTAAGAAGCGAGCCCCTGCGCTCGCATACGCAGGCAGCGCTCAGAAAACAAGCCGCCGGTTCAGAGCTGCCCATCTCCGCACGAGAGCCGCCGTTCTATTTATAGACACACAGCTCAGTAAAGAGTTTGGTGGGTTTGGGCGGAAAGGACTGGAGATAAGATCAAGATGACTTTATAAAATGATTCAGACATCGCTGCTGCCTTTCTCCTCCTCTGCTTGAATTTTACAGCCAAAGGACTTGCTACTTGCAGAGGAACGCAACTGAAGAAAATTAACTGGGGACAGGACCTCGACCTGACGGCAGAGAGGCACTGAATGAAATAAATGGGGGGCTGAATGCGTGTTTCTTCTCACCAGCCTCTGCAGCATTTTTAATCCAAGACCTCCTCTGACCAGATTACTGGCTGTGCAATTCTTCAAGACAAAAGCAGAATCGCCTCTCCCATATAGAAAAAACCCTGAATCTGCTTTTTGGTGTTGTATAGTGGATCCTACAGGAAGAGCTGATCATTTTCCCATGACATTTGACATACCATGAGGTTTAATGAGGTGCATCCTATCAAGAATAAATATAAATATTATTGTTTATGATAGAATTAGCCACACTATTTTCTATCCAGCTTGACACGCCATAGCATGTTGTTCTGTAGGCTGACAGCACTTTGAAAAACAAAGTATCTTCTTGTACTTAGCCTACGACTATTCGCTGCTTGTTTCAACAGTGACCCTTTTTATCATATTACAAGACAGCATAAAAAGGTTACTAACAAACTGGTAATTCAAAGCAACAAGGCTCAGAGCAGACCGCCTGAAACACCACTGCAAAGAACACAATTAGACAGCTGAAAGGCAGGGCCTGAGAAATTTCTAGCATTTCACTATTTATCTTTGGCCCCGAAGAGAAGTGACTTCCTGCAGAAAAAAATTCATTTCACAGCTAGCAATACACAACCCTCCCTTCCCCGCACGCGCTCAACCCCATTTAAAACTTGCCGCTTAGGAGGAGAAATAATATGTTCTCAGATTTCTCGTGTCAAAATGGCTGCAAGGGTTAGGCCTAATCGCGAAGTGACCGAAGAAAGAGTTTTGCCACCGACCTCAACGGGAACGGTTTCAAACAACTCAGAGGACTTGCATCAAGCACTTCAGCCGGGGAGAGCCCAGGGCTCCAGTGCCTCCCCTTCACACAGTCCCACCACAGAACAACAAGAAGGCAAACGATTAAGAGCAGTCACACACAAAACTAGCAAGACATGGTAGGATTTCTTATGGCATTACATGTGTGGGGTGTCGCTGTATCCAGTAAGTCACATCAGGAGATGACAGAACCAGCCTACACGGACAAATTGCTTTTTTACTGGTAACATGAATGATTCTAGTGGAAAGGTAAGAATGATCCCACCACATTTCACCTGCTCCCTTTTTCTCTTGCACAGAGCAATATTCACCATCTGAAGCACAGGACCAGTCCAACCTTTTCCATCCATTCACAAGCCACTGGCCCCATTTGGAAGTAGGGCCCTTCATATAACGAAATTCCTAATCTGGAAAACAAGCTCCTATTAGCCAGACTGAAGGCAAGTATCGACTGTACCCAGCTGTCAGGCTGGCAAGTGTCCTTTGGCACAGGGAGGCTCCAAACTGTGTTCGATATAGAAAGACGAACAATGCAGCCTATTTTGCAGCTGAGATCATGACATATTCTTAGGGGCAGTTACTCAGTTTGGCATCTCCAGTACAAGAATTTTGCTCCAGTGATACTTCTTTCCAAAGTTTTCTAGAAAATAACTGTACAAAAGGTAAAAACAAAATCATTCAAAACTATCTAAACAGCAACTAAAGAAGCCCAGATACCAARGTCCTCAACATCTGTATTTCTCTGTATTCCATGTGTCTTCAGAATGTAAAAACTTCAGGGCACAGATTGTTTTTATTTTTATGTACTATAAAATGTTAAGTAGGGTGTTGATGCCAAAAAACAAATAAATAACTTAGGAAAGAACCAAACACGTAGAAAAAGAGCAAAAAGAAAACACGTATGCAGAACTGATAAGCTATCTTCAGTTATGTCAGCTAAGGCATTTCTACAAGCAACTTCATCTAGTCCCTGACTCCAGGTGAGATGCTGCAAACAGCTGGGAGTAGCTCTGCAGCCACTTGCACCATGGCGAGGCAGCCTTGCCAAGCTAGGGCAGCTACAAATTAGGAGCGCTGCACCTTGTTGTGGGTAAAACTGTTTCAGTAGCTGGTTCTATAAAACCTCTTTGTGGTCATAAGTACAGAATTAATAATTATTACAGTAAATCCAACAAAGAAAGTAAGGGAATAAATCTAACTAACCGTGTAGAATAAGACACGAAAGGTCAAAAGGCGAGGGGTTAACAAGCTAATCCGAAAGCAACATCCTTCCCCCAGCCAGTGGTCACACCCTGGAAATCAACTCCAGGAAGCTCGGAGGGGGGAAATCTGGATCAGGAAAGCAATTCTAAGAATGGGACACATGGAGAGCTACCCAGATATATAAGAGAGAACATGGAATTTGCTAGTCTGTTAGTCCTGGTTGGCAATTCTACATTAAATACATTTGAGTCTTGCAAAAGTGAAAAAAAATCCAACAAAAGACTTCTTCCAGGGGTATGAAAAGGCCAAGACATTATGTGAACTCATTACAACAAAAGGACTCCAGAAAGAGGGGAACAAAAAAGAGAAGAAAATCAGAGGTCAGCCACAGGAATCAAATGTCAAAATGGAAGCTAGGGCTGCGAGTCAGTGGTCCAAAAACAGAAGCCAAGCTCTCCACTGATGAAGGGGGTATTGTCTAGGCTTCTAGTGTACAGAGGCTATCAAAACAAAATGATAATAATCAGTGTTTTATAAACTGGGAAGTACCCATGTCAGGTTACAGCACAGACCTCTAGACAACCATACGGGAAGGCCTGCAAAATCTCCCTAACAGTCATCTTCCCTTTCCTCCCTCTCTCGACGAGCACGCAGACGAGCAGAATTCAGCAGGGTGCGCAGCGATCTGGACACGGCGTAGCTGAGATGTCACTGACCCAGGAAATGCAAACTTATTCCCTGGATTGGTGGTGAAAAACAGGAGTTTCTAACAAATAAAATTCTGAAATCAGGCATGAGTTAGAATCTGCCTTGCCACAGATAAACAAAAGGCTGAAACAAGTTCATTCTTCATTATTTTAACGTTGCAGCAAGTAAATGAAGAATAAGTCTTTGAAACAGCATCTTTTCAATGCACTATTGAGATGCTACTATTGTGAATGATTCTGTTTTAAAATGGATGAGCACTCACAGACGTAAAGTGAACAAATTAATGTAGAAAACCAACTCTGAGAGCATGCTGAAAGGTATATGGGAAAGGAAATACGACATAGCAGCCTATCAGTGTGCAGCTCCCTGGTAAAACGAGCTCGGTCAGAGAGCTCCCAGCAAAGTACTTGAATCAGACGAATACTCTGGTCAGCTACTTAGAAGAGAGGATAAAAGCAACCAGCACCGTCTGATTCAGGATGAATTAGTAGCTGGACAACTCCTGGCACGGTAACTGCTTAAGCCCTCAGTATGCTTTCCATAGGCTCCAGGCATCCTTCCCAAACACATTTATCAAAGAAGGCAATCGAGCATGACGCTCAAATCATCCCAGCAAACTAGAACAAGACCGAAAGATAAGGGCTCAAATCCACCCAGAAAGTTAGCCAAAGCCAAAAAGCAGCAGTTCAAAAGTTACCTGAAGACTCTGGAATGGAATAAAGATTTTGCAGGGTACTAATTAAACATGAACTTTTTTTAAGGACAAGCATGAGAAATATGCTGTTATTTTTTCTACCGCCTTAAATTACATACAAAACTACGTCCCTTCCTTAGGGCATTAGATTAATAAACTGCATTTTCTCACCCAAAAAAATTCAAAACACATTACCTCCTGTGAAATCTTCAGCTCTGAGATATGCCTGTCAAACACACAGTTACAGAGCAGCACTGCAAAATCTCTGGTATTAACCTAGAATCACACTGCCTCTGCTGCTGAAAGCCAGCACCATAACCTTATTTTGAATCACAGCACTGAACATGGAACCCTGTAACGCTACAGCACGTATCACCAGAACTTAAATCATGCTCTCCCTCACCCGAAGAGAGCCGAATTATTATCCTTGTCCATCCAAGCCCACCCACCCACTCCACTGGCAGCTCAAATGAGCCGGGCACTTACCATAGCGACATTTCAGGGCCATCTGAAATAACAGTAACAGGCTGGGAAGGAGCAATCAGTGCTATTACAAGAACAGGGAGCCTAACAAGGGAAGGTACATCCAGAATACAGCTGGGGATCTCATCCTCAGAATCATAACCACCCCATCCTTCCCATCCTGCTAAATGTCATGGAGATCTAGGCCAAGCAGGATGGGAAAGGCAGCAAAAAAGTCCTGGTATGGGAACTTCAGGACACAGGAAAGTGAAAGTTATACGTCGAGGAGGYGAACCGAATCCTCTGCCCTCATGTCGAGGTGGCTCCAAGAAGAACACAGCATCCTCCCACTGTCTGGATTCCCATCAACTCTGCTACTGAATTCTGCAGGGAGCCTTATTTGGTAGCGGCTGGTAGATGCAAGGCCAAATCCTGATCCTTTTACTTTAACCGGTATTCCAAAGGCATTACACTATTGAGAGCAGAAAGCAGCTTTTGGCCTTCAGCCATTTGATTAATACCTAAGGTATCTTAAGATTTATTTTTATCTCATCTGTAACAATTGTTGTTATCAGATTTTCCTTATTAATGTATTAGACAACGTATGCTCTTAAGTTTCTTTTCCCTCATACATTTAACATAGTTCTTAAAGGAAACTCCAAAGTTTTTAAGTTTGTTTTAGTGTCCTGCAAATACCTTTGACCATGTCAAGACATCTTGATCRGCACCAGCTGATCAAGGGATGTTAGCAGATGTTAGCACCAGGGAGATTAGCACAGCCTCGGGAACACCATTTTGTTAACTTTCAGCTACAGAACCAGCAAACCAGAACAGAAGGGCCTGGCGTGAGTTCCCAGAATACTGTTTTTTAATAAAATCTCAGCAACAGAGCTACACACTAAAAGAGCACTCTGACCTTCCTCAGCACAGATCAGCTTGAAAAGCAGGCGATGTGCTCTTCCTGTGGCACCAGCCACGCTTCTGACTTTCAAGAAACAGTAACGGCGGCTGTCCCGGGGGTCGAGACGTGACCCTGGCGCTTGAAACACCTGTCTCAGTTCCCAGCTCTGTTGGGGACACGCTGTGTGATTTTGTGCATTTGATACAATAGCTATAYACCTCAATTCCTTGAATGGCAAATTGAGATGGTATCACCTCTCCCCACTAGAAGATTATGAGAGTAAGTATTAAAACTTGTAAGACTCAAATATAATGCGATTGATATAATGTATTGATTGATATCCAAACTGAACCAATACCTCTGTTTTAAYGAAGAGTTCCTAGTTTCTACCCGGACTCTTAGGTAATCAAGAAAGCCTTTCATTTTTTAGAAAAGCAAACCGCAACATCAAAAAAGGTAGCAGATGTAAAACTTCCTAATTTAGTAACGAGATTGTGAGGCAATAAGATTTCCTCTAAAACTAAGTGGAGTAACAGTGGATTAATCGATTATCTAATTGAGCAGTGCTAATCTTCTGGCCAGGCAAGTCACCTGCCTCCTTTCTGGATGAAAGSAGGGCAGCAGGCTTTGGTTCTCCTTTTCTGCATAACTGCTTTACAGCCCACGCATAGCCCAGGAACTGCACAGATACTCAGCCTCGTACTGTGACGAAGCCCTGGACTCCTGCGGAGGTGCAGCACAAGCAGCTCATTGCTTGCAGGAGTGATATAAAGCATGTAGGAAGGGACCAAGAAAGATGGCAGCTGAAGTGGAGCCCTATTGCTGCCTGACCGATTCATCAGCCTGAAGCTGTGCTGTCCTCAGGACAGGCCGCAGGCTGGACAGCTGGCCTGCTCGCTGCACGACCGGCCAGAAGCATGTTCCTTCTTAAGGGACACTTTTACAAACCAAGAAGCAGTAACCACTTAAAGGGGGAAAAGCATGGAACAAATAGTTTCAGTGGAAAAGCTCAGTAAAATTACTTTAAATAATGGTCTGTGAATCAGAAACCTTTAGAAAATATATTCCACAAGGAAGATGTTTTTTCACTTGAACAGCATTTTGTTCTGAAATTTTTGATGCTGCTATGGCACTATCTAGTGTACATCTTAAGCTTTCAATGAAACTGGGAATACAAAAACCTCCCCTGATCTCACTTCTGCTTTCTCTTAAATATGTTGGTATATCTGCTATTTTAGAAACAACAGTATTGGATTTGTAACTAAAGGTACATTAATGCAGTGCCTTAAATAATATACTAGGTTTTTTAAAATGGTAATCTGCAGATAGATATTTTACAGTTTTCATTTATAATCCAGTACTTTTCCAAAGTAAAATATTAATGATTTTTTTTTTTATAACTACAGTTTTGAGCAGGTGGAAGTGCTCTAAATATCTGAGTTAGTTTTATTAGAGAGAGAGAGAATGGGGGGGGACAGAGAGAGAGGGAGAGAGAGAGAAAAAGTAGTAATGTACATTTAAGCACACTTTAATACTCATTTTATTTTATATCTATTTTTATTTGAGAGAATAATTACTAGCCCGACAATGTACTTTTTGGCAATGTGGTCTAAGTAAATCCATGTTCTCAAAACATGCAAAGGTTTAATGTTAGCTCTTTAGTTCCTGGAACCTGAACTATAGTTAGAAGGAATGAGAAAAGCTACAAGTGTGTGTGGTTTTGTGTTTTGTTTTGTTTTTTTTTTTTTWAAAGGAAGTAACAGCTGTTGCTTTCACATAGCATCCAAAAATCTCCAGCAGCGAGGCAAACTCACAGTACACCAATGGTAATACAGCACTGGGAGGCTTCCCAAATTTTGTCAGAACAGATGAATCCTAAAGAGCATGTAAAACATAACGTAGACTTGAGCTAAGCGACAGAAACATTCTTACAGCATTTAACACRGACTAAAACCCCATCTTTTCCTCAGTGCTCAGAGAAAGAACTAGTTTGATTGTGGTGTTAATCCAAGAAAGTTGATGGCCTTAAACCTGCATTCAAGGTGTTGCGAAAGAGCAATCAGTTCAGTCTGCTCGGGAAACTCGCACAACGGTGAGGAGAAACATCCCACTCCCCCCCTCTGTCATCTCACTGGACAACACCACAGAAGCAACAGGTTTGTATTGCTTCTGCTATTTTTTAAGCCTCAAACAGCATATTTCTCTCTTTCAAAGTCCCCAGTACAAACTACTGTTTCAGATGAATGGGTAGTAGGACTGCAGCAGGGCTTCTAGTGTTAGAAGACTGGTGCAAACAACTTTTTTTGCTCAGAAGTGAATGAAAACCAGGCAGTACTTGTTTTTTCTTGCTTGGGCTCTTCAGGATGACTACTAGATCTCAAAGCTACTAATCAGAAAGAGAATCACAACCTTTCATAGTGCAAAAGTCCAGCTACACCACAGACTGCTACACAGCATGAAAACTGAAAACTTGCTCGTTCAGATACTGGAAAAGTCTATTCATCACAGCATAAAGCTTAGTTTCAGTTAATGTATCCTGCTTTTCATAGCGTAAGTTAACCTGACATCACTCTGCTACTGGAGCTTCCAATATCCCAGATAGTTACTTTAAAGTTTGGAGAGCTGTTCACTCTGTTTGCAACTCTGTTGAAATACATACCGCAAGTTTGTCTTAAAACAGTTCAAGGTAATGACAAATGGTTATAAAACCCAAAACATTACAGAAAAATTGCTCATAAAAGTAAACAGAAGTTCGAGACTGAATTAGTCCAAACAAAAAGCTCTCTCGATGCCACCCAAGGACACTGCTGAAATCCTGTCTGGTAAACAAAGCGAGATCTCAACATGCCAAAACCGGCACGCTGGAAATGAGACCTATCTGATGAATGAAATGAGAGGACTGCCTGCTCCATTCATTCTCCTGGTTTCTGAGGCTTAGGAACGGGCTACGTGCAATGAAAGGCCACATGCGCAGAAAGAAGTGAGCTTTACTGTCAAGGCCCATACAAGGAGCRGGGCTCTTGCAATCCACACCCTTGTCTCCCAAGACCACTTTTGATGTTATTGTGCCTTCATCCAAGCCAGGTCACGATTAAGATGATATTACCACTCAGCTGATTCCAGCTGAGTCCCAAACACTGCCCAGAAGGTGGGAGTGGGGCTCCTCCTGCCCTATCTCCTCACACACGTCTGCATCTCTATTTTATTTCTTCTCTCCTAACTCCCTCTTACCCACCTGTTCAAAAATAGCTTAGCTTAGTCGACCAAGAGTTTCTCTTGGTACACCAATGCCAGCCTGAGACCAGGAAAGGGGCTAAAAGCAGTTTTCTAAGCAGCTTGATGCTGGTACAGGTCCGACAGGTCTCAAAACAGCTGATCAAGCACTGTATGCGGTTTTTATTTCTTTTCCAGCTCAGACTCCAACAACAGCAGTGACACTAACAGCTTTACCCTGTCATACTAGGATTTCTTCTTTCCCTAGAACAAGAATCACTAAAAGACTGCTAAAAATACTTCCCTTTCCTACCTTACTATTATTTCTCAAAAATCTTTCCTAGCTAAAAACAAGTAAGCACATTAAACACAGTACTTTACTTTTCAAAAACTTAGCTTCCCCCCCTTCGCTATATCTTCACAAGGGAGGAATTTTCCAGTTAAACAGATGTTAACTATGATTTGCCTTCAGATATTGCATGTCGAAGTCCCTATACCTATAATCCCAAACAATTCTACTTGCCCTGCAGCATTACCAACACATTGCAGTCAAATGCAGCTGGGCAACCAGTGGGCTCAGAAACAAGTTAGCTGAAGTTTTATGGTCTTGTAAGCAAGAAGTTTTAATTCAAAGTTTTTACTGGGAAAGCAGATGACAGGACCAGAGGAAGCAAAACATATCTTCAAAGTGTTTGAGACCGACCATGACAAACAAGTAAATTCAGAGGAACTGCATGGTTATAACAGATTTTGTACTCAAGCTGTGATGACAGTAAGCTCCTACAGTGATTTAACTGTACTTACAGGCATGGTCTCAAGCAAACTGCAGCAAAAGATGTGGTTAGAAGAGATTTACATCCTCAGGTGAAGTAAAAGCCTCCCTGCATCTCTTACTGTCACTCTGACAGACCTGTCCAACAGCTTTGACAGCTTTGGGTAGTCTGCTCTCTGTCATTCAGTAGCTAAATTTAAAATTAGGTCTGCCTTTACAGAGGAAGCAAGCTTCTCAAAGCCTCATCAGAACTACAATTAACCGCAATGTTGTCTTGCTCCCTGCCTTAAGGACAAGAAAAAGCACACATGCAGCAGCGAAGATGATGAAACAGAAAGAAATCAACAGTAGCAAAACAAATCAGGCCTTGATACCATAATACCTGGGGTTACCTGGAACATTTGACACTGTTTAGCTGAAGGTCTTCTGCAGATTAACACACAGGAGGCTTAATAGCTGTGGACAATATCTGTTTATAATCCTTGTTCTTAACATGTTTATGTTTGCATAGTACAAATGGCTGGTTTAAGCTTTTTCCAGCCATGCTGACGCAGGAAATGATGTAAAACATAGCAAATGATTAAGTAGAGATGTGGGGATGTGTTCAGCTGCATTCAAACAAAAGTAAAATCCAATACACCTTTTACCTTAGCATCCCAACATCCTGTTGTAAGCGAGAGTTCCCATTCTAGCACTGAGAAAGTCTTTGTCCTTGCTCTCATCACTGACAACAATACATAGATATTAAAGTAGACTACAGCATCCTTCCTCCCTATTCACATGGGACCCCTGCCACAAATGGTATTAAGAAACCACAAGGTTCATCCAGTCTCCTGCAGAAGCATTTCTGATATTCAGCACTTGTGTGCAGGAAAAGACCTCAAAAGACTTCTTTTCTTAAAGCAGATGAACTGACTAGATCAGGTCACCTGGTGCTACAGCACGGCTGAGATGTGCTTGACACATGGAGCATTAACCCATCCGGAGGGCTTCACTGTTTCCTGTTGTAGCCAAAAGAACCGTCTCACCCACACAGCGCAGACCTTCAGTGTCTTAACTCAAGTAGTAAATTACAGGGTCAGCAACACGTAGCAGAYGGAGAAAGTAACTCCACCATGTGTAATGAAGTGAGTAAACGGTTCTCACACACGACTTTACTTTGTTATGGGGGGGCTTTCAGTACTGGCACCAATGTAACAAAATGGTCACGAGCAGCAGAATGATGACGCGCACACATTTGAAAGTAAGGCAGACTGGCCAGCAGAAAAAAGATCACTATGAATAACGCTTAAGACACTGCATCATGCAGAGAGACATTTTCTCTCCTTCGCTGTGAATACACGATAAGCAATACTGAGCTAGAAGTATCAGCACTGAACAAGCCTTCTGCATCCACACAGCAGCAACTGTGTCTCCCTGTGCCTCAAAGACAACAGTAAGTTGATGGCAGAAGAATAACTAGCCTGTTATTTCTAAGACATGTCACACAACAACCCGAGGGTTATACAGTATTTTAACAGCTACAAAGAAAAATCAGGCAGCTATAGTAAAAATAGCACAGAGGAGGGCAACTCCCTATGGGTGGTTCCTAGCCTCAGGCTAAGGGAAATCTTCACATCTTCTCTTACGGTAACAATACAGAGGAACTACAGCCACAGTTCCTCCTGGGGAGCAGAATACTGTCACTGCCCCGACAATGGCATAATCGGTCCAGAACAAGCCAAAAGGGGGTACAGCCTGACTGGGCCAAGGGAGTCCGAGTGGAAAGGCCTGTTACCCAGCCAGGGAGGTGAAGTAGGGCAGAAACAGGAGCTGGGAACAAAGACTAACCAGCCATGAGACCAGCGCTAGACCAGACAGGAGGCTAAACAACATCACTATGTGATGGATACAGGAAGGAACAATAGCAACGGATGAAATGAAGAAAATGGGGATGCAACCATTAAAGAGATAAGAAGGTGTCGAGGTACACGAGGACTCTGGGGGATAACAGCAAGGGCTGCACCCTTCAGAGCACAGGAGCTGTGAACGCGAGACAAATGATTTGCAGAATGTCTAAAAGAGCCACAAGAAAGGGGTTTAGGAAAGTGATAATGGAGGAGAAMACAACGTGACAGGGAGATGAGGCCATGCAGGGGCCCTCAGGAACGGCATGGAGAGGTGAGGAGGGGACCCTTGGCAACTCTGATGTGGGGGGAAAAAGGGAGATGCAGCTGCAGGGGGTGGAGAGGGATGGCATGTGCTTGGGGGAGTCAAATATCAGATAATGGAGGACAGTCATAGGAGACAGGAACTCTAACTTGCAGAGCTGTAAGAAAATTTTAGAGGGAAAGAGAGAGAAAGGAAGGAAAGAGGTAAGGCAGTATCCTGTTGAGCCTGGGCACACTGACCACAGTGAGGAAGAGGGAGCTCCCTGGAAGGCGCAAACCAGGACACAGATGTAGAGGGTCTAAGCTGGGTTATTGGAGAGAGCGATTTGGGGAGGTTCCTACAGGGTCACAGAAAGGCAGTTTGGGGAGGAAACCTGCCAAGTGGTGGAGGCTCCATTTCAGGGACCTGTCAGAAACCCCTATGAGCAGTTAGGGGGCCGTTGGCAGCCCATGAAGGGCATTTGGGGGGCAGTTGTTGGCAGGCCTCTGAGAATCAGTTTGTTAAGGTGGTCCTTGAAGAGCATGTCTGGGTGGGGGGATCTGCAGGTTCCTGAAGAGCATTTTGGGGGGTGGAGAGTGATTGTTAGCAGATCCCTGAGGAGTAGTTGGAGGGGGAAGGCACTGGCAGGCCCCTGAAGGGTGTTTTGGGGAAGGGGTTGTTAGCAGATCTTGAAGAGTAGCTTGGGGGAAGGATCGCCAGCAGTCCCTGAAGGGCAGTTGGAGGGAGTTGCTGGCACATCCAGGAGGGG
>NW_020450772.1:3406267-3450823 GCF_003343035.1 Apteryx rowi
ATGGGGGGCGGCGGGCTCGGTGCGGCGATGGCAGTCCACCTCCCGTCGCCGCGGCCCGAGGGACGCTCTCAGCCCTCGCAGGCTGAACTCCTGCAGCCTTTTCAGGCAGGTTCCTGCAGGACTGTTCCCCCATCTGAGTTTGCAGCTTTTTTCGCAGCCCTTGGAATGATATTAAAGCTTTGCATAAACATAGGCAAGTTTTGCTGCAAACTGAAATAAGCCGCCTCACCGGAGCACTGCTCGCTCTTTGTCCTGCTTGCTCCAAACACCACAGTGTCTTTATTAGGGGCTAGAGAAAAGCTTTTCTGCTCACATCATCAAAGGTGAGAGCTGAAAGCTGGGATCTCTCCTTGATTCCTATGGTTGTTTCCACTACTCAATTCTTCCACTGTATTTAATAAAATACCATGGGGTAAATCATATAGAGGCAAGTTAGAGCGCYTCTTTTCTGCCCCTAAGATGTTTTAATCAGCCTCCTGCAAAAAAAGGTACTTTCCACCTACTGTCTTGCAATCCACCAGCCCCTGACAATCTCACTTTAGTATCCGCTTAATCAGACACTGCTAAGCGAGAGTGATCGGCTTTTCTTGTCTCCCACCTACTCTGAGTCAAAGCAGGTTCCTGATGTCAAAAAACACTTTATTTTTCAATACAGAAGCATTCTTGACTGACTCAGCCTTTCCACACACCATTTCTCATTAGTACTGTTAGCATTAGGTAACTCGGCGCTGAAGCGCTTGTCTCTCTAATGCCCAGATCCCCAGGAAAGGCAGGAGAAGCCGCCTTCGGAGAGCTGCCTGCTTTATAGTATCCCTTAGCTACAGCTATGTAGCTGGGATTTCTTGGAGATGGACAGGGAAAAAAAAAAGCATTTGTCACCGAACTCGTACCTTCAGCAGACAGCTAAAGCACTGAGGCCATATATTTGATGCAAGTTCTGCTCAAAGTAGGCAGTTTCATAGATGCTATCATTCCCGGGCCTTATCGCTCTCCGCGGGCTGGCAGCCTGTTCTATAAATGGACTCCCACCACATCAAAGGCAGAGGGTCAGGAAATTGGATTACTCTCTTCCAGCTGTAAATATGACTAGCAGGCTACAGGTCTGACTTCTTAGAGGATCGTGTAACATCAGAACCAGAAGAAAGGAAAGATAAAAGGCAAACGGTTCCAGCTAAAGACCTCTTTTCTGCTGACAAAGGTCAGCATCTGTTGACTAAAGGGCAGAGGAATAAGAAGCCAGCCTGGCTCACAGAAAGAGAAGCTGAAGGAGCCAGCAGAAAGTGTTCGCTGCCTCTCTGGGCAAGTGAGCAAACAGGCTAGCGCAGGGCTAAGCTAACGGTCAAATCTCTGAAAGTGCTTTTCTAAGCTAAGTCGAAAGCACTGATTCAACCAGTGCAATTCCATCCCTTTTTGCAGCACAGCGTGTTGTGACTTTGTCACACAATTAGCTTACAGAAYGCATCACCACAGGTGGATTCGAGAGGAAAGTCAGTAACAGAGGTGCCATGCAGGCTTGATATACAAAAAAAACCCAAACAAAAAAGCTTTTAGTTTGCTAATCCCATATTTACAGCTCTAGTAGCCAGGAATACTGAAGGAAAAAACCTTTGCGGGGGAAACAGCACTTCTGAACAAGATTGGGAAGACTGTCACACACCGTCCTCCCCTTCTCCTTTGAATATCTTCCAATGCTTTCCTGAGTACCAGCCTCTCTGAGGCCAGCATATTTGCTACCGACCTTTTGCTACTAACCTTTTGTTCAACCCTACTGCATCAGTGCGTCTTTCTCTTGCGTCACCAAAAAATTAATAATAAAAATACTAGAGCAATTATTAGAAGGGCCTTTCCAGAAACCTAGGCACAGAAGCCTGACCCTCCCTCAAAGTCAAAGTTGAAATCACACAGAAATTATACTGACCAGGAATAGCAGGAAACAGTTGCAGCATTTCTTTGGCAGCAAAGGCTACAACACTTAGAAAGAGGAGACTGAACATACTGCCTCTTGCAACTTCATCTAAGATGAGACAGCTGTGACAAATGAAGCCAAACAGACTAACAGGTGGTATTAAGTGAGAGCACTGATCAAACTGCAAAATCATCTGTGGTCTTTAATTCACTGCTTTCAGCATCTTAATCAAGCCCAGTTTAGAGAATATGATGAAGCAAAACAGGAGAAAGCTTTGCTTTTAACCCAACCTCTTTGTAAGTGTTAGAAGTCACATGTAAAGCTGTTCATTTAAGCCTTTGGACCATCTGTAAAATGGGGCTTGTAACCGTGATGATGTCAGTAAGACAGAGGAAAACCTCTGCTCAAAAAATGAGGCCTATATATAGAATGGTTCTGCAGAGAAGCCCGAGAGCAGCCCACGCTTTCTCCAGAGCAGGCTGCTTTAGCTTGCTATGGTTATCAATAGAAAGCAAAGCCAGAGTGTGGGCAAGCTCAGTGGCCGTAGCCTCTGCAGGCTGAGCAGGATGGAAGTGCAACTTGCTTGCAGCAAGCTTTCACTAAGAGTCCCACTCCCGCTGGGAGGAAACGGACGTCTCTAAAATGTCTCCCTGGTTTTCTTCTGTGCTAAAGGCCCATTGCCGTTAGCTAGGATCTAAATGGGAAGCTTTTTAATTCCATTTTCCTGGGTGTAGGGTGGGAAACACAAGCTTACATAATGGAGGTAGGTGCTGCATTCAGGCTTTGCAGGAGAGTTTAAACCAGAGACACAGTAAAGCAAAGAGAGCAGAAAGCAAGAAAGAGAAACTACCTGTCTTTTTACATGCAAAATATAATTAGCTGATACAACTCACTTCAGCCAGAGCCTAAGCAAGATTCATGAAAGGATTATACATTTACATGTATAATAAGAATATCCAGATCAACAAGCGAGACCAAAGTTTGCAAAGAATACAAAATACAAACTCATTTCTTAGGGCAGAGACCAACCTCTGGCAGACGGATGTTAGGAAAGGCTCCTCAGGGCAGGTTGTCCCATAATTTCCTCCCTAATTTTATTGCGCCTTCTTCTGAAGCACTGTTGCATACAGGAAACTAGATTAAATACAGGATCAATCCAGGCTAGCAGTCCTCTGTTAGGTGTTACATATAGGGAGCTTTGTTAAGGAATTCATGCACAATGCACTTTTCTCTCATTCATCTTTAATAACCGTTAAGCATATTGTTAGAAAGCAAGCATAGTACCTCACTCAGCATTACAACCTCTGTGGAAGAAGACTTGTGAAACATTTAATGGTACAGAAAGTGGATGCAAGTCATAGAGGGGGTCAGTGCAAACACCGAAAATATTCACTAGGTGAGTTTGATATAGCATAAATACAAAAGCAACCAAAAGGAAATAAAACCAGTTTCGTGTAGTCCACTGAGAAGCTTCAACAGATCACCAAAGGCAGCAAGCCAGCCTTTCAAGCTAGGACCCGGTTCACTAGGATTTCAAAGGCAGGGGCTCTTTGACACCAGGTAAGTCTAGGCAGGCTGCACAAACACATTCTCATTTAAGTTCTCACCTGTGGTGAAAGCAACCAACCATTTTATTAGATAGCCCTGAAAGCAGAGGTCATTCATGGCAGTCTTCCTGTCCTCCTCTCATAGCTAGAGTAAGCATCAGATTTTGGGTTTGCTACGTTCTTATGAAACTTTTAATAAGCAACAGAGATTTGTGCTTTTACACCCACGGATCGTAGGGTTGATCCCTGAGAGACAATGCATACACCGAGAACATGTAGTTTACTAGAAATCTAGGTCCTACATTTCTAATTGATGCCAGACTACATAGCTTCTCTGGCAGCTTGTTCTTCTAGTCGCTCATCAGCTGAAGAAACATTCTTGTTTTCTTCATCATCAACCATATCTTKTAGCTGTTGACGAGCAAACTCCTCAAATACCAGCTCTGCCTCACTGAAATGGAAGAAACACAGGCCTTTCAAAATGATTCCAGCAATTTTTTAATACCATCAGACCAAAGGCAGCATGTAGGAGGAAGAAGAAAAGCCAAGAGCATACTCGGGTAATGTTTTCTTTGCCTTCAGAGGGGTTTGGATCCAAGTCCCACAGACTATCTTGATCGGCGTTATCCTAGCTAGCATGAACAACATTTGATTGAACAACTCAGGACACAAACTAAGGAGGTTTTTATCTGTACTGAATCATACCCATCCCAGCTAAATATCTGTCAGCTAGCTTAATAGCCAGAAATAGCTTGAAAGGGTCTTTGTCTAGAATTAAAACGGGAAGCCTTTCATCCTTATTCCTTCTGTACTAAAATATGAGCACACGGTTGAACAAATTGAGTTCCTGAAACTTAGAGAGCTATAGAGCATCTGCTGATTCTCTGCAACTGTGAAGCAAAACATGCTCACTTAAACTAGTTTCACATGGTCGGTCACTGCTGTTCAACTGATAGCAGTAATTTGTCAAGCCACAGTAACTTACTCACTTTGGATTTATGTCCATACGCTGTGAGCCCTGGGGACTTCTGGACAAATTTTGGGAATTTCCAAAGAACCAATTATCGATTGCAGCCAAAATGTAAAATACTATTAAAAGAAACTTACCACTCCTTCCCTGTAATTATCAAGAGGCAGTAGAGAAGGAAAAAAAGACACAACGAGTAGTTAGAACAGTGATGCTAAGAACAGCAGAATATTTATAAAGCGAGGAGATAAAACAGTTCCAGTGACAAGTGGCAGGATTTGCAGCAATACAAGGAGAATTCCAGAAAATCCTAACATGTGCGTACACGCACCTGATAAAGCAAAACTCAATCTCCCTATTGGAAAAGCACTCCGGCAACATCACCCAAGGCATCAGAAGGGCTGAGAAACAAAGACAGATTTTCCCATTTAGGCTGCTAGCAGCCGCAGCTGTGAGAGACATCTGTGCATGCACTTCTATTCAGAGATGACAGTGCTTGCGTGACATGATGGTGCTTTTAATTGGTCTGTCACTGGGCTTTAAGTAGCCAGAAGACGTTCGTGTTGAATAAACACAGAGGCATTGAAATCAAAAAGAGCTCAGAATACAGAAAGGGCTAGGAAGTCTCTCCTCAGACAGGTTATGCATGTGAGAGGCAACACTCCTGATTCCACCCTTCCCTGGGCGTCATCCTGAGACCTTTGGCATGTGTGTTTCCCTAACGGGATCTTTGCTAACCGCACCGTGATGAAGCAGTGCTCAGGCTTGCTAGCAGGATTCCTTGGAAGGTGTCTCAGTACAGCCCAAAATAAGCTGAACAAAGTATTGTTGTGTTGCAGTTGTGAAACAGGGGCAGGGATTGTTTGGCTTTTACAGTTACTTTAGCTTATCAAGTAACAGTTGCTTCACTGTCTTATTTCTCATGAATTTAAATCAGGGAACAAACTGCAACTAGGCCATGATTCTGCAGAAGTCAGCAGGGATTTGGGATGCTCCAGTGACTGGAAACTTGCTAGCTAGAGAATTCCCACCCACAGCTCACTGACATCAAGGGGAACAAGTCCTAGCACTGCTGGAAAAATGAGCCTTAAAAGTGTGTCAAATGGGGCACTCTGTAGCCAAAATGTCTCAATGGACCTTGTAAAGGCATTCATGATGGTGTCTACCCAGACTCAGAAAGGATAGTTTCCTCTGCTCATGGATGCTAAAGTGAAGTCTGGAAAGTCAGTCTGAGGGCATCCATGCTCGATTGAAATGAATTTGAAATGAAATATTTAGAATGCAGCTTTTAAAATTTCCAACACATGAAGCATTGTTCTCATCTTAGTCTCATCTTATTTTTCCTCCAATTTTTGTTCTTTAAATAGTCTGCTCTCTTCCCCCTCTTCGAAGTACATTCATTACTATGGGAACAGTGACATCAGTGATGTGGGCGAAGCCGAGTGATATTCACCAATGCAGTTTGAAGCTGATTTTACAGAATCGGTTCAGGGAAAAAGAGGTATTGTTTCAGTTAGGCACATACCTTTTTGTCAGATAAATACTTAATGAATCAATACATAGGTAGATACTGTGGTAGGTGCAGTAATGCCTATCATATACCTCAGAGGTAAGATTACACTCAAAGGTGCAAGGACTTGAGGCTRCTATACTACTTCCCGTAGGCTTGTTAAACGGAAGTTTAATAAACCCTAGCAGGAGTTGGGCCCACTCCACATTGTTATCTTGCTGTCCTGTGGCTTATTTAACATTTTAACATCGAAAAATTCTCAGAAACCTGAAAATGGGTAGGCTTCTGTTTTTGCTTTTTGCTTTTTTAAACTGGCATCTCAGCAATTGCTTTGAGGGTTGGGATGGGAGGGGGCATAGATGAGGCTGCAGAATGTCATCATCCTCTTTGCGGAAGGTTTTCTATAAGCTTTTATTATGCAGCCACAGAAATGATTCCATATAATTAAAGTTGTGACATATGGTAATTTTCATTAAAAGCTTGCTTTTAACCTCTTTTAACTTTATGGAAAAAAAACAAAGAGTAGGCTGTGTTATTTTTCAAGACATTCAAGTCCTTTAAAAATTCACTAATTTCAAAAAGTTACAATATCAATACAAGGCAGGTATAGTGTTAGTGTTCAAGGGACACAGCACTGATGGGTTTCTCAAAACCAACCCTTTCCTGCAAGTTTAACAAGGGAGCAGATAAATGACCATTTGTTGATTAACAGCCAAAGCAAAGGCCAGGGTCCAAGACATAGGCCCCCACAGTGTAAAACATCAGAAGAAGGGCAGGAAAACCCCCCCGAYCAGAGAACTCATGCCTGGAGAAAAACCCAGCAGGAGCTGCTGGGCTAACTGCTGACCCATGGGAAAGGGCTCGGAAGCAGGGAAAGACGCGGCCCGTTTGAATCCATCTTAGAAGACATTCATTTTTGTCAATAGGCCCAAAAACCAGACCGTAAATGTGATGGGAGCTGTTGTTTCTCCTAAAAATAACCACCTGCGAACCACATGGGTCCAAAAGCAGTTGCGAAACCAGCACACATGAAACATGCAAATGTTGCTCTATAAGACATCCAAGACGAGGAAGCTATAAATAAACCTGCGAAAGGAAAGGTAGCAAGCAGTTCCTTTTCTGTCTCCTCCAGCAACAGGAAAGGAAGAGCAAGCAATCTGCAATAGCCATGCACACTGACAAACCCACTTTTCACTCCGAGTGATGAACGCTTCCGACACCACTCGCAGGCAAATAAAAAGGGCAAATCAATCTGCTGTGAAATAAAGCACAATGCAGCGGACTGCGCTTGCCCCACTATGGCCCTGAAAAAATTAAACCACGTTCTTGAAACGCTTATATTTTCTTCCATTCTGTCTGAGGTTCTCTACACTCACATCAGCTCTGCACAATTAAATATACTAGTGCTAAACATGTTTGTTTTATTTACTTTTGCCATAAATCACCTTGGCTAAAGAAGGAAAAGGGAGATTACCCCAGTGCAGGGAATAAACCACAATATGTGGTACCTTGTCTCATGTTCAGGCATTTTTTTTAATCCCACTTTAGCTTTGGCTCTATAAGCTGGTTGCTTTGACATCTTTTCTTTCTCCCGGCTGTATCTTAAGAAGAAGTGGCAGTGGAATAAGCAGGGAAGTGCAACAGTCAAATTTGTTACTACTGACTCATCGGTAAAAACAAAAGGGAATGGAAAAAGAAGATAAGGAGTGATCTCAAAATCCCCTGGCCATGCACCCTTGCCTACATCCATTGCCGAGGCTGCCGAATAAATCAAAAAAGTAGTATTTTAACTTGTGGGGCCTTTAAGAGTCTGAACGCTGCTTGTTGAAGCTCCATCTCTGCAATTAAGTCTTGATTCACTTGATTCCAAATTAGATGTTATTTCACTAATGAAGCGCATCTTCTCTCTGAGTTTATGTACTAAGCCAATAGAATAAAAAGTGCATCTCCAAAGCATGAACACACAACTGAGAAGAGTGATTAGATACAGGGCATGGAAAACTACCAGCCAATAAAGCCGGAATGATTTTTAGTTTACCAGCTTCATTTGGGAGGCTGTTTTATTCTCCGTAATGAGCTCAGACACCACACTTCAGCAGAGTTTTCAAATCAGCTCTACAGGCTTCAGGTGAATTTGCCTTTGTGTTCTACTTTCCTTTTTGAAGAGGAAGCATTTGTTTCTCTACTTAACTGTTTGTAGGGCTTTCCCATGGGATAGCTCCTGAAACTACCCGGCTTCTGTCAAGTTAGAAGAAACCTGCCATTTCTGTTTGTACAAAAGGYGTGAACCACAGCTCTCTTCTGACAGCAAGCTCTTAGATGACTTTGATGTTGCAAACAATATGTGGGCTGCGTCTTTGGTAAGAGGATGTCTTGGGGGAAGTGATCTGTGAAATATTGCAGTTCTCCATTTCCCTTGTGAAGTCTTCTACCCACATCCTTCAGAGTGCACTATATAAAAGACAGTATATCAGCCATCCTTTGAAATCATCTTAGAGGGGAGAGCTGCCTGACTTCCATTTTTCCTCATATTCCAATTGCTTCTGCCAGAATTATCTGCCTGAGGCAAGGGTAGCAAAAAAGGGGGTTGTGGTATTGTTAACACCGAAACATGGCGTCATGTCAAAAAAATTCCCACCACACTAAAAATACACACAAAATTCCTTACGATGCCCAAGTCTTTGGATGGTCCCTGTTTGAAGTTTTCCAGCTTTCCTCGGAATCCATGAAAGCTCCAGATTTTGGGGCCCGGAGCTGCCCTGCCACCTCTACGGTGTGAGGCTCCCCACTGACACTAGATGGCCCTCGCCAGCCACCTTCCTGGGAACACCAGAGCTGGCCCCAGCCCTTCCAGCCTCCTGGGCTTGGGGAACTGCTACAGGAAAGTTTGAGGCAAACACTTCAGTATGCGCAAGCTGCCAGAACAGGGGGCAAGACCCTTGCCAAGCTGCTCTCCTACCCTGAGTCAACACTGGAGATCATGACCAAATGCGCAGCAGTGTCCCCGTTCTGCTGGGGCAGCTTTACAGGCCTGCAGCACGAAAGGGAAACGCGTAGCATGGACGCAGTTATGCTCACAAAAGTGTGTTGCAGCAGCTTCTCCCAGGTGGTCCAGCCTTCCCAGGGCTACGGACCAGCTGAGGAGCCAACCTGCCCCTTGCAGCRGGATGGAGGCCGCTCTGGGCTGTGTGACTGTGGGGCGCCCTGTGCTGCTCCTCAGTAACATGGCCATCTTCTCCGTGGCCACAGCAGAGAGGGGGCAAGAGGGGAGGGTAGATTTGTCTGTGGACTCATGGTGCTGCTCTGATGGGGGTGGAATGTGTGCAGAAAACTTCTCCCATGAGCATGTGCTGGGTGTCTGCTGGCACAGCTCACAGCAGAAGTTTCCCCCATGGAAACAGGAATTTTTTGTGGTGCAATTCTCAAAGGGGAGTGAAGAAACCTACCTTTCCCCACTCTGGCACATCCATAATTAGCAAATGCTGATTCCCAACCAGAGCAACATGAGTGTGGAAAGGACCATCAGTCTCTTTCCTTGTTATTCACATTTGTTTCCTCCAACAATTTAACACAACCAAGACTAAGGGCCACCCCTTTTTAATGCCTGGCTTCCAGTACAGAACATAGCTCCTATCTTTGGATAACTGATTTTGTAGGCTCCTTCAGCTTTTTCCAGTGGTCATGTTCTTAGATACAGGAGCTTCAGGTAAGTTTGGGCTCAGGCTGGATTCCTGCCAGCTTTAAAGATCCCACACTTCCATCTACTGGCTTGGSTCTGAACGGGTATTGCTCTCAGATACCTGCGCACAGATACTTAATATTAGGACCACACCATAGACACTGTGGTCAAGGCAACATCAGCATAGTGGTAATTTTATTTGTCCAACTTTTTTTGTTCAAAACCACCAACATTTTTTTTTCACCTCTTAACTCTGCTTAAAAGTATTCTGCTTTTTTAAAATGCTCATGTGTTTTAGGTGTTTTCTGTGAAAGACTGTTGTTCACTATCTTGGAATCTGTCTGGAAATTGTTAACAGCTGCATTCAGGACATTTTGCATGGTAGTTGTGAGATTTAACTGTGCAGTGCTTCCCTGAGGCCCCGCGATTGCAGTTGTGATTCCACAGATGGAAAAAAAAGGAGCATGATCCTGTTCCACCTTCTCTCATCTTAGCATCCCTTCTCCCTGTTATGTGTGCCTGGGGGGTTGATAAACATAGCAGTCCCCTTGCTGGCCTCTTCTGGACTCTAAAGGCTTCCTGTAGAATAAATCACTGCAAGACTTGCAATGGGGCAAGATTTCACCTGGGTTTGATAAGCAAAAAAGGAAAAATGAGGCATAACTGACCTGCTGTGTTCTTATCCTCAGGTTTGGGGTGCATGAGACGAAATGGCAGCTCTGTGCCCACTTCACTTTGGGGAGAAGAGAAAGTGCATCAGATCTACAGACCCATTCATGCCTGGTTTAGTCCCCTTCTCTTCCCAGCCCAGGCCAACCCAAGCCCTGAAGTTCAACTTAACCCATTATTTCATCTTTTTTCTAACCATAACTTCTCCCTCAGAAAGAGTTAAACTCATATCTCCACAAAAATCCTGGGCACATCCACTCTAATAAGCTGGGTTTATTACATGCTGAAGTATTATTTTACTTGCAGGTAGATAAGTCAGAGACATCTTTGTAATCGACTCATTTTAACAGCTGGATGTGCAGATTCCTTATTTCTATCAGCTTAAGGGGTAGTTTCTTATTTTTAGGGAGGTGAGGAGGGGAATAGGAAAGAGGGTAAAAGGACAAATTAACAACTATGACTGCATGATGTGAAAAGGAAGAAGATGTAACTGCTTTACCTGGAGGTGAAGTCTCCCAGAATGCTACAGAAGGAAAAAAGGAGGAAAAAAACCAAGCATATTTAGCACCTCTCCATTGCAGTGCTTTACCAAATATTGTTTTATTGGTGGACTACTGRAATGACTTTTCCCTGGTCCTTTCCCCATATCCTTTTCTCCACTTGCCACAAAGCAAACATCCAAATAACCTTGTTTTTACAAAAGGTGATTTTCATGTCCTTCCCATAGACAGAGTCCAAGTTTTTGAACCCCTGAACAAGTGTCAGCATGGCCCCTTTTCCAAGGGCCTTAGAGCCAAGGGACAAGGACAAAGCGAGCCAAGGGACCACAGAAAGCAGCAGTCATTTTATCACATGCTTTAGGCAAATCATTGACCCATTTTTATGTTACAAAGGAGGAGAGATAGACAAAATACAAATGTAAACAGCAGCTGTCATCAACTGAGAGTTACCTCTTCTGCACTGTACCCTGGGAATTAACTCATGTGGCTCAGCTTCTCCCAGAAGGCTGGCTCAGCAGAGAACCTGAGCAACGGCATTTATGACTCTCAGGCAGATGTCTCTGCCTCTGCTCTCTGGGAGAGCAAGAACTCGAATGTAAAGGTTCAATCACAGTGTCACTTAAACTCTTATAAACCGAAAGTTAGTTTCAAAGCAAAAAATTGCAACACAAAACAGAGGTTCATACTTCAACCATAAACTCATACTGCATCTAAGGAAGGTGATCCAAAGCCTCTGGCTCAGAAAAAGTTTTTTTGGATAGGCCAAGATATGAATTGCATGCAGTTCAGGCTTTACAGGGAGCCTGATGTCCTAGAACATGTCCTTCCTCTTAGCGTGAATTGTTCTGCCCATTCTCCAATGGGGTTCACACACTTCATTCTCTTAATTCTATACAGATATAGCAAAAAGTCTATTACTCTTACCCTGGGACAGTGAGCTTCACTCTGACCTTGTAGGAAACCAGAATCCCCATCACCCTCTTGTCTATTCCATCCTTAATGCTACCAGAGAAAAACACATAGTGGGGTTAGACAGTGCAACAGCGGAGGTCACAGAATCACACAGAATCACAGAATGGTTGAGGTTGGAAGGGACCTCTGGAGATCATCTAGTCCAACCCCCCTGCTCAAGCAGGGTCACCTAGAGCACGTTGCACAGGATCGCGTCCAGGTGGGTTTTGAATATCTCCAGAGAAGGAGACTCCACAACCTCTCTGGGCARCCTGTTCCAGTGCTCTGTCACCCTCACAGTGAAAAAGTTTTTCCTCATGTTCAGGTGGAACTGCCTGTGTTTCAGTTTGTGCCCATTGCCTCGCGTCCTGTCACTGGGCACCACTGAAAAGAGTCTGGCTCCGTCYTCTTGACACCCTCCCTTCAGATACTTGTACACGTTGATAAGATCTCCTCTCAGCCTTCTCTTCTCTAGGCTAAACAGGCCCAGCTCTCTCAGTCTTTCCTCATAAGAGAGATGCTCCAGTCCCCTAATCATCCAGTCCCCTAATCATCTTTGTAGACCTAGGTCACAGCATATGACTGGAGTAAGAGCTAGGTAAACATCCCATTCTCACAAAAGTGATAAAAGTAACATGTTAGAGTCTCTGGGACAGCTAATACCTCTCCAGGTCTGTGATCATCCTTTAGTCTGAATGAATATGACAAGGATAAGTCACACATTCAGATGTGCCTGTCTGGATACAGGTCCAAACTCCCGATAGGTTGTCTCCTATGTCCTCACTACTTCTTTATAACCCTCCACCAGCTTGGACCATTTAAAACTCTACTCACATGGTACTAGAAGCCAAGTTGGTGTCTTCATCCTTTAGCTTTCCATCCAGGGCTATTTCCCGGGTTTCCCGGTTATTTGCTAGCAAGGGCAGAAGTGTCAGTGTCTTGGTGAGGCTGCTGTTTGGCTGCACCTTCTCCCTGAAAATAACAAGCAGGTGAGAGAAGGAAAGTGAAACACACTCCGATTTAAGTTAGAAAACCAGCTAAGAGAACTTCAAAACAGGTTACAAAGCCATCCGCATGGAGTGAGATTTATCTGTCCAGATTTAGATGTCTACAATGTAGATGTCTACATTTCCCTTTGTAATTAGCAGACAGAAACAAGCACTTGCAGAACATGATTCATTTCACATTAAGGCAGACATCTAAAGTAGGGCAAACTATGCTGCAAACCTCTAAAGCTGGACAAAACGAATCCTAGTTTAGAAGATCAGCACTCCAAGGAAAACCTACCCCTATGCTGCAGAGCAAAAAACAGAAAAATGTAATGTTTCTGGGTGGGTCCAACCCTCCTCACAAAGCAAGGTTCAGTGCACTGCCAATACAGCGCAATGCACAAGAGCAGGTGGTTCCCCACACCATCAATAGGGTCAAGGTTTTCATGTCTTCTTTTAAGGCCAGAAGAAACTGAAATGGCATAAAACATACTGACCTCAAGCTAGAGCATGGCTGACTTCCAGCTAAATAGCAACACCTTTTAGAAAAATGTTGCAGCTCCATTTAAAGATTTCAAGCAAGAGGGAGCCCTCCATAGTCCCCGCTAAGTTTTTCTAGTAGGCAATTACTCTTCAGACAGAAGAGCTCTTCTGCAGCCTCCACCTGGTCCCTGAATGGAGGAGCAGCGTACTTGCTGGCTATGTGAAAAAGGAGACCAACCACATTCAGAGGGAATGGGTGGTGTAGGGGGACGCACACCAGGGAGAGAAGAGAGCTCTGTAACAGCAGGCAACTAACTGCCAGACGACAGCTAGGAGTCTCTCCTGCTTCCAAAGAGGAAGGTAATTAAAAGGGTATGAAGGAGTGTAGTAGGAAGGGATAAGCAGAGCATTCAGACACTCACTGCGCTTCCTCTGCAGCTACTACTTTTGTATAGTAGTCACTTGAGTACAAAACGACGTTGGCAACCTGCTCCACTGAGTGAGAAAGGAGAACGGGGACAATCAGCTGTGCAAATGCATCAGAAACAACACAGCCGCCCCACCGAGGTTCGGGAGCGGAAGACACTATGAGGACAGCAGGAAAGCCTTAAAACTTGAAGGGACCACTAGGATGGGCAGCATGACTTGGTTACAGATCAATATAACACCTGTGGCCAAAGTCTATATTCCCAGAAAGAGATCCAGCCTTGACGTGAAGATGACAAAAAGTCAACAACCCATGGTTTCCCTTGGGAGCCTGTTCTTTCCATTAAAAACATCTGCATCTTTCTTCTCTAAGTGTGTCCGCTTTTGTCTCTGGCGACTGGTATCTCTCGCATATCTATTGCCAATGCATATGCATTGAGGAGATATCATCACCAAGCAGATGGGATACCATACTGCTGTCTGCAGACTACCATAGTAAGTGGCTTATATCCTCCAGCCAAACAGCAAAAAGCATATGGTACTTCTGACTGAAACACTGATGAGGAGAGAATCTGGGGATCAACAAGGTCTTTCTAAGCTTGACAGAGGCTAAAAGTATTTGAGAGTCACTGGAGGGTGTATCAGACTACAGAGACTGGCACYGAATTGGCTTTCTCCACGATGGACTTGTGTGAAACCCTCAGCAACTTTCTTCCTCTCCTGCTTTCTCTTCTCTCCTCTTTCTCATCCTTTGTCTCTCCGACGAACATCTTTCAGATGTCTCTGAAACCTCAGACACAGCTGCATGTACCCTGTGGGCATCACACCCACAGGAGGGCCCCTGCCTTGCCCACAGGAGGTGCTGGTCCCTTTCTGTTTTCTAGAGGGGAGATATCAGTACCTGAAATTAAGCCATGCGAGTACTCCTGAGAGACAGGAAAAAGTCTATAGTGTTTCACCCCAGGAACAGCAGTAGAGAAACAGCAAAGGATCAGGGAGAGAGACAAATTCCTGACTTGCGTGTGCTGCCTGCTTAAGCAGCTGCAAGCACTACTTTCTGGCCCTCTTTGAGCCCTACCGTCATACAGTCTTCTTGCCCTCAAAGAATCCCAAGCAACAGTAAAAACATACCTGTCACTTTGATCTTCTTGACTGTTTTCTCTGTGCTGTTGGTGATGGTGAAAGTGACTGGAATGGGCTCGCCATGGTAGTACACCTAGGAGGGGTTTGGTGCACAGAAACCCCAGCATGAGGCTTCACCYAAGCCCTAGCTCTCCTCCAATCCCCCCACCATAAATCTCCTCCCAAAGGCCAGAGAAGGCAAGAGAACCCTTCCCAATAGCTTTCACTGACCCCAAATGAGTCTGGTAGTGGGGTCCCAGCCTTCCCTAGCAGTAACTATGGACAGAAATTACAATTCTTGAGTGCTGGGACAAGTCAGTCCCAGCAGAAACAGGGCCTGAATAACACTGGAAGTAGCTGCTTTGGGCAGCAAAATGGATATTGGCACTGAAATGCTACGATGTCCACACCCCAGGCACGCTCCTCACCTCTTTGCTGAGGGATGCTTTCAAGTTTAACGGCTTGTCGGACATGAAGAACTGCCAGGTGGTCTCTGCACACGGTTGGGGTCCCAGGTTTTCCGSAGCATACTGTACCTTACGGATCAACAGGCGTGCTGAGCTCCTGGGAAGCAGCAGAAGACAACAGGGCACTTATTTCTGCTTGGCAGAGGCGAGAGTTCTGTGTTAATGTCTTCTTACACCCAGGAGGTCCGCTGACAAGCAGGGAGAAGCTGAACAAGCCACCATGGTGCACTGTTGCACCTCCCACCCCCCCCATTACAGAGGGCACCAATAGACACAGCCATGTGCACAGATGTCCTGTTACCTCTTGTGAATCCTCTCTTCCACATTTTCTGTCGAGAAAGCCTTCACCTCAAAGTCCACCCCGCAGATCTGCCAGAGGGAGAGAGAGGACAGCTGTGAAACCAGAGTTTCACAAGCCGAGCACATCTGCAGATGTTTAGACATCTTTCTGTACAGCTAGCATGAGCAGATTCCTGCCAGTTGCAAATTGCTCTGGCCTCCAACCTTTGTAGCAGAAATCCCTGCCAGCTGGGGTGGCAGCATCCACCTGCTCCATGCTCTCGGTAAGGCTTAATTCCCAGCATTTGACAGATGACATCCCCGCTCCTAAAACRCTTTTTGTAGCGGTACTGCTGTACACCTAAAGTTCATAATACCCTGTCAGGTTATAAGACTGACCAGCCAGCAAGGCTCTTCAGGCTGCCTTGGGTTTCCGAACGGCTTTGTAATGCCAACTCCTGACTCGGGGTCAACACTTTTACTTCCCAACGGATTGGGAGCAATCGGACCAAGTTGACCTTTGCTTTAATGGGTTTATACTGCTATGGTGTGTCTGGCTGAGTGCCAGATATCTCTCTTCATAGCAGCAGGGAAAACTTTTGCTATAATACTGTTGCTTGGCAAACATATAGTTTGCCTCTGGGGCACTGGATTTCAGAGTCTGCACCCGGTTTTACTCAGTTGTTAGTCTAGTCCAGCTGTTCAGAGAAGTATCCAAAATGAAGTATAAAAGGAATATTTAAAGCAATGTCAGAAACCTTGCAGAATTTCTCATTATCTGGTTACTTTTCCTCCATGGTTTTTGTTTTGTTTACACACATGTTCAAGACAGCCCTTTTCTGCATGTGTTTTAATTCAGAAGCAAGTCTTAACACATGGTATTTACAGTGATCAATGAAATTTCAGTCTCCTTTTCTATAATGTGACTGACTAGCTAATAGCTTGCCTGACAGCTACAAGCATTTTATGCGTGTCCAACCCACAGATCATAGAGACAACTTAAGGAAACTATAAGCATTGCAGATTTAGCACAGTCTTGCYGCTGTTTAACTGGATTCCCTTTCTTATTCCGAGGGCCTAAATTCCAAMTCTGTGACGCTCTCTTTAGCTTTTAAATGCCAGGTTCCTGAGAAGCCACCAAGCAAAGCACAGTAAACCCCAGTATCACCTTATTCTAACTCTCAAGCCAGCCAAATAAATTCGCAACTCTTGTTCCATTCAACCTTCCTCTACAATTATAAGCACGGGTGTTCCGTCAGTCTCACCTTATCAACATCATGAGGGGCAGGCTGCAAGCAGACTGAACAAGGCAGGTAATCTGGAAACTGTGGGAGCAAGAAGGGAAAAACAACCCAAAACAGTGTTACCCAGATTTCCAGCTCCGCACATTCTAATTAACTTGTTGTTCGCAAAAGGCACAAAACACAACCCTGAAGACAACAGGACGTGCACTGTAATGCAGTAACCCTTTGAGGTTGTGGCTGAGCCAGAGGCCTTGATACACTGAGCCTTCCACCTGCCCTGTGTCAACAAGTCTCAAACAAAAGCAGAGGCAAGAATCTTTCAAAGAGCTATTTGTTCCTGTATCAGAACATGCGGATTTCAAACCTGCATCTCCCTGGTAATGAGCAACACTGGGTTTTGTTGTTTGCTTGTCTGATTCATGAATTTTTTAAAAAGTAAGAAATTGGCACTTTCTTTGTGAGCATTGGGACAAAGGTATAAAGTATTCCAGCCCCTCAGGAGTGGGGAAGTTAAAAAAAGGTTTGTGGGGCTCTGGCTCAAGTAAAGCCATTGCACATTTCTCTGTCTCTTACAAGGACTTTTTTCATAAGCAGTTAGCATCTTCTTGCTCTTTATCACTTGGAATGGTAAGAAAAAAAAAATTGGTACATTGCCTTTTACTAAAAATTGGAATCTTGCATAATATGGATTCACTATTAATGCCCATCCTCAGTCCACCACTGAGCRTCAGCAGCCTAGTAACAGCAGACAAGGAGAAGAGGGTCTTACGAGGCTCTTATGAGACACTTACTGTAAAAAGAAAGGGGTAAGCATTTTTGCCCAGCTTCTTTAACAGAGATTCCTGCAAGTGGGAAAGTGTCTCCGGCTTGTCAGCAGGCGGGTACACCTGGACCCTAGAGAAGAAGAGGTCCCTGCGGAAGGTGAGGCCAATCACATCAATGTCTTCCTGGCCGTAGCGGAAAGCGCAGGTCAGCGTCACGTACACTGAGAAGAAGCACATGGCAGGTTAGGCACGCAGCAGGCTGACAACACAGCCAGCGTGTGACTTCGAATCCTCCTGCACTAGAGAGTCAGGGAAACCCCTTGGGGTTGTCTAAACCCTATAGAATTCATACTATTTGTGAGGACCTACACTATGTTAAGGAAGCAGCCTGTCCATTGAGGAAGAAGGTTACATTTGTATCCTTAAAACAATGCAAAAAGGTTCTATTTCAGTGTCTCACTTGAAAAGAGGACTAGCAATCTCTGAAAAGTACATTGCCTAAGATCTCAAACCTTCTTTCCCCTTGATAAGTGCAGGGTCCACCAATACAACACCATCTGAAAGAAAGAAAAAATAAAAGACATTAACAGAGGATAACCAGGGGTAAGGGACCAGGAAGGGCAGCACAAATCCTTGCAGACTTACCTACAGGCTCCACGCTCTTTATGTGGTCAATGAAGTCGCGCTTTCCCAGGTAGATGGTCAGCTGTAGGGAGAAGATGACTATGACTGAACTACAAAGATTGATAGTTGTGTGTTTAGGTGGGAGAAAAAGGAGAACTATCAATCTTGTAGAGCACAGAAAAATTCTATGTTATATGCATATATATATTTTATTTTATTTATTTTTTTTTTCTAGCAAACACAATCCCCACTAAAGTCAGCAGGCCTGTTCACATCCTTTGAGAGATCAGAGGAGAAGACTTGATGTGGAGCAAGTCCCAGAAGTACAACACGAATACTTGTGCATGTGGCAAAGAACTATGAAGTTAAAGATTTTTGATGTCATCTGATTGAAGACAGTGAATCACCTTTATCTAAACAGTTGCCAACAGGAGTTCAACCAAGGARGAGTAAAACAGGGGTTGCCTTCCTACGCAAGACCTTTTGTTTTATAATACATGAGAAGTTTGCCTTCTGTAAATTGTGTTCATACAGTCTCCTCTGGCTTAGCACTGACTACAGATCATGGTCCTTCTTCAGAAGGAAAATGAAGGGGACAAGAGCRAGCTGCATAGTAAATCTCCAGCCCGACTGCAAGGAAAACTGATGTAGACCCATTATTATGGTACTTACAGCTTTGTCACGGGTGCTTTTCTTGAAGACAACTTGGTTTTGCGGGGAACTGGCATTTTTCCCACTTGCTGCCTTTTGAGACTCGGGGCAGCTCATGGCCAAAGATGGGTCTGTGACTCTGGGTGAATGAAGCTTTTCTGCCACGAGGGTTCCTGGGAGAGATGTCAGGAGAAAAAAGGAAGATGAGATTGAAGTGCAATTATGCCTGGTGGGTACAGCTTTCCACCCCTGTGGTACAGTTCCCCAAACAGAGACTATTCCAATGGAAACTCCAGCTTAACACAGAGGGTAGGTTTGTTTTCATTTTATCAATTCCTCATTAAAAAACAACAACAACAACAACAACAACAACAACAAGATTTAAAGACGACTCTTTGGAAATATTACAAAAGACCAAGAACTTTTTTTTTTTAGTCATATTCAAAGAATTAGTAGACTAATAGAAAAATCTGAATGGGAAGAGTTAGCTTGGTCTGTATAAAGAAGAGTTTGCACCTCAGTCATTTTGTGAAAAAAAATCTATGAGCACACAGATAAAGCAAATCTGATCAACACGGAGTACTTAGATTTTCAAAAAGTGCCTCAAGATTTGTCATCAGAGGCTCTAAGTAAGTTGTCACAAGATAAAAAGGAAGATCAATCTCACTCATTAATAATGTGCTGAAAGATTAGAAATAAGGAGTGGCATTACATGTGGGTTTGGGCTGCTTTGGGGGTTTGGGTTTTTTGGTTTTTTTAACGTTGCAAGTATATAGAGCAGTGCCATCTGTCCTGGGACATCAGCTGTTGAAAGTAGTAGTGAACGAATGGAAAGAAGCCTGGATGGAGGAGCTAACAGTCCGCAACAGATACAAACCTATTCTGCATTGTCCAAAACAAAGCTGGCTACATGGAGCTGGAGGAGCGCTTCATGATGCAGACTGGATAGGTGATGAAGTAGCATATAGTTTGTGACAGTAAARACAACCCCAGTTGGACGCGCACAGTGATAGCTTTTACCACTGAGGAAGAATGTCTTGAAGTGAGCCGGGAAGTTACTAGGAAATAAATCAAGAACAGAACCAAGTATGCTCTTTGTGCCGTTTTACAACCCCTGGTGTGTCCAAATCCCRGAGGTGGCGTGTGCAGTCTGTAAGACCCAGAAAGGTATACGTTGGTCAGGAGTCGGACCAAACCCCAAATAAGAACTCATCTGTACACYGTATTTTCCAAATCAGGACTGAATGTAACCTGTTAGTTTTAGGGTATTAGTGAATTAGTATGTCAACCAGAAAGGTAACAAGGTAAGGACAACTTCTACCCAAGGAAAAGCAGATAGAGTAATATTTTTCAGGCTGGGGGGTAGGGGGGAAACATGACACACGGACTGAAAGGACATACAAGAGACGTCCAGAAAACCTGAATGCTACAAGCACAATGGAGAGAGACTAGTTTTTCATTTTATCATGAGTTAAAAGCTAGCGGCATCCAATCAAGTGACCATAGAGCAAGTTCAAGACAAAACAAAGCATTTCCCCACGTAACGCAAGATGCCAAAGTACAGTCTGTTGCTGCAGAAGGCAGCGAGATCACCAATATGAATTAATTCACCAGATTAGACATGTTCACAGGGAGATTTGTGGCAGATATCGGGCAGGATGATCCAGGTGCAGCTTCGTAAGGCTCTGAAGCACAGGAGATGGTATCAGGAAAGGACAAAGGTCCGCGTGCCCTGTTCTTACGCCTCTCCCCATTTCTACACTTTTCCCTATTGGATGCTCCTGGAATCAGTATCCTGTGTTGGACAGACCTTTGGCCTGACAATGTAGGACTGTCCCTGCAACTTGCTTTCAAGCTATTTTTTTGCTTGCTTTTTCCATTCCAAAACTGTTCCAAGCATAGAAACCATTTCTAGGGCCTATTTGCACACTACAGACACTGGAAAAAGAGAACACTTCCCTTCTCGGAAAGCTAGAGCAATTAAAAGGTAAAGATTAGAGACAGACATTAGACATGGTTAAAAATTTCCATTTTCTGAAGGACAAGTAAGTTTTCCAAGTCCAGAATAGTATTTTTTGCTGAATAGACACGTACTCATGCTGCAGACCCATAGAAACAAACCAATAAATAAACTTAAATACCTTGCGGGGTTCCAAATGCTACAGGAGCTGCCACGGGTGAAAGACTTGAACTCCTAAACCAGTGAAGAAAGACAAGTTTTCCACGCAGACACGTCCTATGCTTAGCTACCAGAGAGAATCAATAATCTCTTAGCGAACAAGGCAGGCAATTTGTAGGGGATTTGAAAACATGTCCCTAGCTGCATCTGTCCAGGATTTCAAGAATTAATCCCTGTACAAGAGCAAATATTTTACCTGGGCTAAGATTCAACTGGAAAGTGGTTAAGTCAGCAACATAAAGTATTACCTAAGGAAGCCCAAATAGTCAGTGAGCTGGTCTACAATGTCATCCTCACATGTTTAGTAAAGACTAAAGATATATATAGAGCAGGATGGTTACTGAAAGCAGCTTTATTCTAAAGCTCTCTCGATCTTCTTCTTCCTAGGGTTGCAAGCCATCCAGCCTGGTAAGAAGCTAAATATAAAAGAGCTGTTTACAAGAAAGGGACTTTATGAAACACCAAACCAAGCCTCTATAAATAGAGGCCACCATAAAGGACTCCCGAGCATTACAAACAATGTATTTTTCTCATAACCAGGAAGCAGTTTTCTCTATTATTGCTCCACCAACATCCCATTGGCAAACTGATGCAAAACAACATGTTGCTAGCTGGTAAACCTCCCCTCCTTAATTTACTTATAAAAAGTTAGGCACAACATCTAAGATGCAAGGCAGATGAACAGCGACTTTAACCAGTTCAGCTTTTCTGTTCATGAATTTCCCAAGAACAGCTTTTTGCCCAATGAATTTTGTCTTGATACTACGCACAGCAATGTACGGAATTTTGGGGCTTGCAAGCTGCAAGAACAG
Source organism: Apteryx rowi (assembly GCF_003343035.1). Classification (NCBI taxonomy): domain Eukaryota; kingdom Metazoa; phylum Chordata; class Aves; order Apterygiformes; family Apterygidae; genus Apteryx; species Apteryx rowi. The sequence continues at coordinate 3,428,037 of NW_020450772.1, forward strand.
CTGTAGCTTTTCTCTGGGCTACATCTATTAGTTTGATGAGAAAGATCACATGAGGCCCTCTCCGCTCTCCGGCCTGCGCAGCGCCCTCCGTCTCAGTCTTGCAGTCACACATCAAGTTTGCTCTCTGCAGACGATCACAAACATTTGACTGAATATAAGGAACTGAGTACACAAATAATTCAAAAAAAAACAAACACAGAACCAGTGTTCCTCACTTCTTCCAAATTCCAGCAATGTTTTACGGACTGGAGGAGAAATATTTGGGGAGCTTAATCACTATCCTGTTTAATGAAGTCTGGCAAACGCAAAACAACCAGCTCTAAACAAAAAAAAAATGTGCATGTGCCCGAGTTCCTGAAAGAAAGCTAGACCCTAGCCTCTTTGTAGGAAATAAGGAAGAGACCCCAGAAATATTAGTCCAGCATTAGCACATTATACTCAGTCACACAATACAAAAGAAAAAAAAAAAGCTTTTTTTTCCCCCCGCCTTTTCCCTTAAGGGTTCGTGCTGTTGCTACTGAGGGATAATCAGCTCCTCAGAAGAGCAACGAGCATTGCTATCGTACCTGCTGCTCCTCCGAGGGCTGGGCACTGCGGGCACGAACGCCCTTGCAAGCATCTTCAGGAGAACTTAGAGGCAGCTTCTCCGCCCCGCAGACGTCCCCCCACAACTGCTAGCAGGACAGTTCCACCTTTAGCAAGGAAACACTGCAACAGCCACCTCGGCACCGTAGATACCTTCATTTTTGCTTTTAACCTCTGCAGTTTGAAGCAGAAAATGAGTAGTAGAATTAATTAAATGAACTATGACAAAGAATTAGACTAAAATTGATCACTAGTATTTCCCAGATACCTTGGTCCTAAGGAATTTTAATCCAAAACGCTTAAGGTTTTAGCTAGCTAGCCATTATGCTTGTTTGTGTGTTGAATAACATTAACCTACTTCGTAACAGCACCAACAGGCAAAACAAAGCCCTTTGTGTAAGAATCTGTGTCCACGCTGTAGAAAAATACAAGTGCAGCAGCCTAAATTATAAACGTCCTAAACCCGTTCTGATCCTCCTCAGCAGGGCCTGCAGAGTTTTTATTACGTTAGCTTAATCTCCCAATAATCTTTCATCCTGCTGACTTGTCATGTAACGATCTACTTTTCTGCAGTGGCCAAGGTCGCCTGGACTCTGGGTAGGTGCCTTTGCAGAAGGACCTTCTGCTAGAGTAACAGGCAGAAGACAAACAGGCTGGTCTTCTGAAATGCTGCAGAATTACAACTAGTATTTTTTCATCTTTGCTATCGTTCTCATTTCCAAAAGCTGGCCAGAGAGTTTCTTATGAAAAGAGAAGGAGGGTGGTCAGGGAAGACTCTTAATTACATATGAAATTTTATATTGTAACAAAAAACAGCTGAAGGCTTTGTTTCATCACTCTGAAGCAGGATCCAGAGCATTATCTTCAAGGAGGGTTTGTGCTTTCTACAGTAATTTGCAGCTCCTATTATTGGCTTAAAATTTTAACAAGGCAGCGCTCAAAGTACTACAGGAGAAAAAGCTTTCTATTTTCAACCATGTCTGAAATATCAGATACAAAATTTCCTCAGTTCAATAATTTATCCAGCACATCCAAGAATACATCAACCCTTTCAGGGATGGTGGCACCTGTTTAACATGGTGAGGCTTCCTTCAACTTCAGTCTCCAGGCAGCATGCCTGAGACAGGACAAGACCAGGTTGCATGTGCCGGATGTCCAGCATGAAGCTAACAGCATTATCCTCTTTCCTCCTCCACACCAAACCCCACAAATGCAGCTGAACCCAAATCTAGGATTCATCAGAAAAGCATAGCAGTGGAACACATTTTAGGTCCCCTTCTTCAATTATTCAGAAGATCTCACACACACACACACACACAAAAGAATCAGAGCATTGTGGGGTTTTAAAAGCAGAACACAGGTTTATTTACAGTCAAGTTCTTATGGGCAGCTGAATAAATAAAAAGTTTGCCCTATACACTCTAATTCCCCTCTGCAGAAGGTGTCTGAGCAAAAGGCTAGGTTAGAGAGATGCCCATCATGGCAGCTGCCCCCAAACCCAGCCCCTCCAAAGAACACGCTTCCTTAGTAAAACTCAATCAGGAAAAAAGAAAATAAAGTGCAAATAAAAAGGCGGTAAAACGCTGGTGGCTTGTCTCGAGGGCCAGGTGATGTGTAAAGGTCTGGCCGGATAAAGTTATGCCAGCTAGCTCACACCTAGCCATGTCACGGTTTTGGATGCTTAAACAGAGCCAGAGCCAGGACACTGCTCCATAGCACAGAGGGCTCCAGCGCAAACAGGAATATTGCACRTGTGCTCAAAAAGGGGGCAAGTGGCCTGGAACTGCCAGCACCAAAACAATGGAGTTGGGATTTTAACCCCACTGCTTCCCCTACCCCCCATGTTCTACTGACAGCCTCCAGGACAGGACGGATGAACAGAAAAAGGGACTGAACACCTATATTCTGGTACTGAAGTCACAGTATGACTACATTCCTTATCACAGCAGCGCAGCAGAAGTTGAACTTCTCTCTTTTCACACTCAGTAACCAAATTGACTGTGGAATTAAAAATTAGAAGTCCCCTACATTGTGGTACCCAAGCCGCTGAAGGGCATTTTAACAAAATGATGCMGAAGTCCTGAAGAACGGACAATTTCCTGAAAGGCAGATGAAACGGATACAAGATGTTCAGCTGACAGTGCTGGAGAACCCGTGTAAGGATCAGAGCAGCTCTGAACTGAGCTGATAACTCAAAGGCAGAGCTGCCAGAGCCGTAGGAGATTCTCTTTAAAACCTGTTCCAACACTTAACAGACTGCCTAGGATGCGTCCATATTTCAGGATTTTCACACCCAACGCCTAAACTAGGCCACAAGAACAGAACACAGGAGACAGGACAAGTCAGAATACACAGTAACTTCTTTCCAACATTTCCAACTCAGAAGTGCTGCAGATACATTTGTGTGACAGGGTATTTGGCACAGCTGTCTGGTGAGGAATCCCACTAGTATCTTCAGCTCTGCTCAGTGCATAGATACTGCATGTAAAGGCATGACTAAGTAGCATTCTCCATCCAGATCAGCTAATCCCTTGCTGAGTCCGAATGCCACAGTGCGGTTACAGCCACGAGAAGTCTCTGACTCAGGCTCCTTTTCCATCGCTTTAGAGCTTCCCATTGGAAAGCAAAGCCCATGCGCTCATTAAAATACCCACTCATGATGGATCTGGGCTCGGGTCTCCGTTCCGTTCAGCCACGGACCAGCACCACCGCACACGGAGGCGCTGGACGCTCTGCCTTTCGCCCTCCGTCCAGTCAGAATTCAGACCACAGGACAGCCTTGTTTCCTTTGTCCACACTGACCACATGGGCACCTGCTGGCGACCATGCGACGGCATTGATAGGAGAACTGAAACGGAAGCCAGGTATAAGTTTACAAAAAGAGCCGAATTGCACAACAGCACTTAACATGGGAATGACATACTACAGTATTCTGGCTACAGAAGAACAAGCACTTTCATTCTCAGGAAACTCCTGTTTTTATAAGCACAAGAGGGATATGATTTCTTCAGAATATTTAAATATACTGTATTAGAATCACACAGCAATTTGAGGAGTTGAACAATAACAAATCTAGCTTTAGTCCAATTTATAGATTACTGACATGAATCCACAAGGAATCTGCATTAAGAAATTCATGCACACCAATGCAAGCTGCAAAGTTGTAAGACTACAACTCTTTCATAGCTCAGCAAGATTGACAGCCCACATCCCCGCATCAGACTATCTGGCTAAGTCCCCCTCACCTGTGATGCTTTGCAAGCGTCCTCTCCAATTTCCCAGTGAGCACATTCCAGACATAGAGGGCCCCATCAGCTGAACCAGCAGCCACATAGTTACCATCAGGGCTGTGAGGTCAGAGAAGCAGTGGCAGAGAGAGAACAGTTTTCTTAAGTTAGCAATTTATCACAAGTCATTATTCCACCCTCAACTTTCTAAGCAAGCAACTTGTCATTAAATATTCTATAGAAAAGTTAAGCATCACCAGCTGTTAACACTAACAAGTGAAAGCACTTAAAATTCAAACTGTCTTGGAAACTTTCTGATGATATTTATAGATATGCTCTGTCCCTCATGTAATCAGTCTTGCCCAAGAGGTGACTCTGGGCAAACCACAAATTCTGCCTCAGTTTTTTCACTTGTAAAATGGGGACAATACAACCAAGCATCTTGAAGCACTCTTATTTTTGCTGGGGAAAAGATTTATCAGAGGATATCTTGCTTATATCTGACCTTACCTGAACACAACTCTTGTCCAGTCAGATCCACATTTAAATCCTTGGGCACTGAAAAGTTGGAATCAGATAATTGTAATTTCATTTATAAGGAGATGGACTTCCAGGTTCTTACAAAAGAGCAACATAAGGATTTGTACATTTTGTGGAATAAGCTCCAGTATCCCTTCATCATAATGTGTTTCTCATACACCTTCCATCAATCACATCTGAAGAAATTCTTGCCCGTTAGGCCTAATGCTTCTAAGGCAAGCTATCTTCTTTAGAGGGGCAAATGACAAGATCCACCAAAGCGGATCGATGTTGTTGAGACTGCAGAGAACCCTGCTACCCGTGTAGGAAAAAACAAAATACAAAACCAACAAAAAGACAGAGTTGGGAGACTGTTCTCTCCATGCAGATACTGAAAAAAACCTCAAACACTGAGGACAACAGGCAGTCCAAAGTTCGGAAATCCAAAATGTTCTCGTGGGCCTCCGGAGAACATACTCACCTGAATGTCTGCTTGACAGCACTGACCCGTAGATCAATGATCTTCAGTAGATCATCACGGGAACAGGTCAGAAGCTCTGTTCGCTCTGAGTTCAGGTCTAGAGCTGTGATCCTCCCAAACAGTTCTAGTTCTTTTACTATGCTTTCAGTCCTAAAGACAGAAAAAAGGGAAATCAGAAGTAAGCCAAGGTCCAGGAGCCAGTCAATGCATCAAAACTTTGACTTGTCCCAATGCACAAGAACAGAAGAACAAACTATTGTTTTATTTTCACATTTTGAGTCTTTCCCAAACAAGATCTCACTTTGTGGATAATGTTTACAGTCAACAATCAGACATTGTTTTCCTCGCAGTCCCACCCTCCGAAAAACTAAATACTGTCTTGGAAGGCAAATAGTGGCCAATATAAAATATCTACATTAAAGCAGTTTGCCACTTCAGAAAAGGCATCCTAAAAACAATTCCCCCTCCCCGCTCTCAAAAAGACCCCAAAGAAAACTGACCCAACAAATCAACTGTCTAACAATTAAAGGCTTTTTCACTGCCCTTCTCAGACTCTTATAACAGTCTCCAGCTTGCAAGCTCAGGAAAAGCATCCCAGTTCAGATTATCCTTGGACAGCAATTCCATAATCATTCCTACACTGTCAACTCTCTCAAAATCGTTTTACCTGATGTCCCAGAAACGAATTTTCTTATCAAAATGTCCACTCATTACACACTGCTCAGTACATACGATGTCATTGCAGCTAGATCCTGCAAACACTGTTTTTATACCTGAAAAGGATAAATCAATGGTGACACAAGGGAATTTATACTGTACAAGCTGGTGAAAACAGAGTCAGAAAACAATCACAAACCACACACGAATGTCTTGGCTACACAGAGCAGTGCCCAAGAAGCACAACAGGGCAGACAGACTGTCTTGGAATAATCCCGACTTAAGTCTTCAGCAACCCCTTTGCCCTTCTCAATCTCCTTTGCTTTATCTAATATCCCTTTAAATGCTCCCAGGACAGCTGCTTTACTTCCACTTCGTATTTAGCCAGCCATAATTTGCMACAGTTAAGTAACATGAAACTGCCTGTATGACCTCTGTTTGTGGTTCAGGTATCAAGGTAACTTTGAATCCTGACTTCCCTCTCAAGGACAACAGGTTCAAGAACTATCAACAGAACAAAAGCCAAGAAAATAAGGTAGCTGTTCTCCCAAAGAACCACCTAAAATCCTAGCATGACCTTCATTTGAGACGCAGATGTTTTAGGGAAGTTTCCAAGAGACATTTGCATCCAGCTCAAGGTTAAAAGGGCTGACCTGGCCCCAAGTTTTTAGTGCAAGACCAGAACATCCACCCCACCAGCTGAAGAACAAAGAGAGCTCTCGGAGCACAGCTGCCTATTAAATTAACAGTGCTTCCTGCATACACCGTTTCTTATTGTTGTTTCAGGTAACAGGCAGAACGAACCAGGTCTGATTACCTGAACAGCAACAGAAAACAACATGGTTGCTGTTTTTCTGCTTTTTTAGACTAGCAAGAAGATGAAGCGATCTGGCTGATGTCAGACTTCCGTTTACATTCACTAGCAGACACAGAAATTGGATGAAAGACAGAAGTTAGGTTTCCTTACAAACTTTGCTGCGGAGGTCCCAAAGCTTGAGGGTCCGGTCATGACTTCCCGAAACAATGCGCGCATTGTCCAACAAGAACTTGGCTGACAGAACTTTACCGCTGTGACCTGTCAGGGTGTGCTGAGGAGAGGAGAAGTAAATGGTATAAACGAACAGTGTAAGTTCCACTAGCTCCCTTCTTCATAGCTCACTAGTTCTGCTGTTCAGCAGCTTGACAAAGGCGGTCTTAGAAACTGCAATTTGTACCTCTACTGCATTACTAGGGGAGGGGGAAAAAATATCTGTTATAGTTAACCAGAGCTCAACCCTCCCAACAGTGGTAAGTACCGCAGAGCTCAGCTAGCAGCGGGGAGACACAGGTCACCTTCAGCTAGTCTCCTCTAGCTACTCATGAATCCTGCAAGCTCTCCTCCACTACACTCCCTGCACCTGCTTTTCATGGAGGGATGTTAACTGCAACAGAGCCTTGCAGGCAAGCTGAGGAGGGGGGTGGAGCAGGATGAAAATGGAAATGGTGCCTTCAGGCTTTCATAACGAACTTCCCTCAAGGATATGAAAGGGCATCCAGTCTCAACTCTTACACCTTTGAGCCTGAAAGCTAAGACAACCGTCCGTTCCAGAAAGGCTTCCAACAGCAGTTTTCACAACTGCTTTTGTTTGCGTCCAGCACAGGGGACACTGTGAGGAATATGAACTGCACTCACTTCAAATTGCTGAATATTTGCACGCCAATCACAAACCAGATAATGCATGACTGAAGTATATAGTCAGATCTTTTAATACTCAAAGCACGATCAAATTACACAAAGCAATCTGGGCTTGGGAAATACACCCCCCCCTCCCAACATTCAAATTGGAAAGAAATGGGAGCAAAGTTTGAAAAACTGATACATACCACTGAAAATCTGAAAGAAAGCATCATCCAATAAAGACCACTCGTTCTTAAGACAGGACATACAAACTCTAGAAAGGAGGATCTAGACTTTCCCTCTGCATCCTTTTTCTGCTCTTGCTGCACAGTCCTTATATATTGATATTTGCATTTAAGTAGGGAGTTTGTGGTGAAGTTTACCATTACTCCAGCTTCACTGCCTCCTGCTCATGTGCAAGGAATGACAAGTCCACACCACACACACTCAAAACAAGGAATGCACTATTGTATCTCAGTGAACAGTGACTGCACTCACCCAAAGCTGGTAGTCACCAGGGATACTGGAAAATTACAGGAAGATATTGTGAAGCCAGGTGGATGTTTGCAGAGATAACTTTTTGTACCGAGTAATTTATAGTCTGTTAAACTCTTATTCACTACAATTCACAACAAATAGTATGATTTGCAGGCCAAAAAACCTGCAAAAGAACTGATGCATTACTTACTTTCCTAAATCAGATCTGACATCTCCACACTGAGAATTACTCAGTGAATTAAAATTATAATTGACATGTGAAATACTAAAAGGTTCAGATCATTCTAAGTAGCATCTTTCTAAAATAAAAATTTGAGGGAAACTAGGGTACCTTCTTCTAGGGTACCCTTCTAGGGACCTAGGGTTCCTAGGGGACCTAGGAACGAGAATAAACAAAACCTCTTGGAAAGCTGAAAACTTTTCTTTTGGTAGATTACAGCTCTTTAAATGGGAGCTAAAGGGGCGGAGAAGAATGCGAGTGCAAAGAGGGAGGGAGGACAGGAGGAATCTTTTGCAAGATACCTGGAATAAATTCAAGCACTTTAAGGCTTGCGTATTTTTTACAGCTAGGCCAAGGACCACTTTTCAAAAATGCTGCCCCTGACACAAAGAAAACCTTTTTGTCTGCTGCAAACTCTGCTTCAGCAGTCCTTAGAATGAGGGTATAACATCTAAGTAGTTCTTCAAGAATCATAAGAAACACTTAACAGTTTCCACAGATGGGGATGCAAAAGTTCATAATATGAAAATATGATGCAACTGGAGTGTCCTACAAGGATGTGCAGAGACCAATACAGCATTTTAGTCTTTTCTCTTGAGGTGAAGACTCTTCACTTCTAAAGAAATAAAGACTGGGTTCACAAAAAGAATTGTTGAATGTGTTGCAGATCTGCATCTGTAAATATGTAGATTCCAAAATTACTATGCCTCCTTTAGATTGGAGAACACAGGGCAGGAACAGCCTAGCCATTGCTTTGCCTTCAAGAGACTTACCCGTAATCGATTGTCATCGACCGTCCAGATTCTGCTGGCAAAATCATTTGAAGCTGCTAAGAGGTAAGAACCCTGTGAAAGCAAGAATAATTTAAAACTACTTCTGCTAGTCATTATGCAAATTATTAAACTCAAAGTATTTCCAAGAAGTCATTAAAGCCACATTAGTGCTATATTGCCAAGGGAAAAAGAAAGAAAAAACAAAAACCCAACATACAAGTAAGGAATGCTGGTGTAACAACTTTCAGCAAGGCTATGGCTTTTTCTTCTCCCAAAATGTGATGTCAATTTGTGGACTCATGACTACAGATAAAAGGAGTAACAGTAACCAGACCAGAATGCACCATTCTCCTTCCCTTTCCGCCCCCAGCTGCTGCGGTGAGGACTAGGTTTAGTTCACACTCATCTATTCTCTTTGATTCTCCACAGAAGGCCCCCATGGCACTGCTTAGGTGGGCCTGCTAGAGTAGAATTAGTCCAATTCCTGTAATTTTCATGACAATTCAAACATTTTAAGTGAAGATTCCAAGAATGAGATCTGTTCAGTGACAGGTGGATAGATCATGGCTTCAGGCTTAGAGCTCTTCCAAGTCACCCTTGATGGAGAATGCTCATCGCAGGATTGACGCTCACACTCCTGTCCACCTCAAAAGACTTTTCTGAAGCAGAAACCAAAGCCCAATTGCATCTCCCCTCAAGCAGTTCTCACCTGAAAGGTGTTCCAGCAATCTGAAAAAATTCAGAACTAGTTTCTCCAACAGATTAACAGCACCGATAAGTCTCTAACAAGCTGGTCAGTGCCCAGATGAGGGATGCTTTTGGCTGTGTATTAATAAAAGTCAGCATATAGAATCACCAAACTGAAGAAATTGCTTCAGGCTTGCTCTACTTTCCATGCAGTAAAACGTTGTTATGGAAGAGGTCTCAGCAGAAAAGTCAGATCACATGTCCAGATATAACAGACCAAGACCCCAAACTCCTTCAGGTAGGACTGTTGGATGTGGACTACAGTCATGTCTCCAATACTTCAGGTTAACATGAACTGAACACATCACAAGCTGTCAGCAAGCACTCTGCCAATCACATCTTAACTGTGCCGTGACTGGGGAGAGACTGCTGGGAGCCAGGGTCATGGAAATGCAAGTCTCGGGATAATCAGACCTTTTACTATTCATCACAGACCTCAGCAAAACACTTATGGGTATAAACCTCAAACATAGAAATTTCAGTGTATTTGCTTCTGTTGTGCTCTTATGCCAGCTTTAGTGGGAAGCTGAAGACCAATTTCTTACTTTAGACAAAACCTAATCTATTCTACCACAATTTAATACACATAATTCAACACAACATAATTCAATTCTTTCATCCCCAGTTACAAACAGTGGATATTGTACAGATACTCACAGCACTATCAAATTCTATGCTTGTAATCCCAGCATTACTACCAGAGAGGGAACCTTTGGGCTCACACCTATCTGCACAGAAAAAGACAAACAAAACTTAAGTAATGGATTAGAAAGGAGGCTGACATGAAGTGAACTATAAATTGAGTTCATTTAATATCCCGACATAACCAAAAGCAAAAACGTTTACCTCCCAAGACTTCCCAAAGCTTAACCCTCCGGTCCATGCCTCCTGTTGCTAGTAACCGGGAGCCAGGGCTGAACTGCACTGCGTTCACCTCCCCATCATGTGCGTCCTGAGGAGGAGGAGGAACAGAACAGCCACCCAAAATGGAATTAGCACAGACCCAAAACCCGCAGATTAGAAAGCTACAGAATTTAAGGACTAGACTACAGAGAACCACAGCTGTAGACCTTGCAGCAGTACATCGGAAACAAAGCCACAGACTGAAACTCTGCTATTGTTGATGCTCTATAAACAGAGCAAGACAACCGATCCTTATCTTAAGGAGAAACAGAAAGCATATAAAAGAAAACATCAGCAAGACTCAGCAGTGCGAATAGACTGCCAGAGGCCTTAGAATGGTTCTTAAGTTTAGGCTTTGTAAGTTAAGGCATTTAGTTTTAAGTTAGACCAGAAAAAAGTTAAGGGAAGAAGAGGACAGAAAAAAAGTAATAGGCGATATGCTGTAGAAGGAAACCAACTTTTCATTTCCTCATCTAGAGCCAGCCATGGAACGAGATCCGACCAATTCATGCAACCACAGACCACCAAAGTCAGGCTTAAGTTAAGGAAGCCTGCTTCAAAACAGTATAACAAATCAAGCGCATTCATTCGTTTTACTGGTGACAATGCAGCTTTACTTTGGTGATTCAGTAATAAAAGAACAGCTGTGACTTGGAACGGCAGTTCTCTGACAGGGAACTCAGGCTTACGCCACCATTCCCACCTGCAGGAGCAGTGACACCCCTAGTCTCTCACAGCTTAAAGTTTTGAAGCTTGGGTTGACAACTTATTAGTGATTTTTAATGTTCTAAAACTTACGAAAACTTCAGTATCAAGATTCCTCCCTTTTTTTTTCCCCCCCTGTTAAGTTCACAGCTTTATACTTCTTACACTTTTTTCTCCCATGCATCACATTCTGAACTCATTTGCCGCATTCCTTGTTAAGCATTTTCAGCAAGGACTTTTTTTTTTTTTTTGAGATCAGTTTTTTTTTGGATACTTGTATTTTTCTGGAACTTGTTCCTTGAACCTGGTTTCCCAGATCATATCTGGAGGTCAACATTTCAAATCCGATCTTCCTGCAAGTGCAGAAGAGCTGTTCTGAACAAATGTGGTCAGAACTCCTGCCTAGAAACCGCACCCTGGCTGAAGTCACAACCTTCTCCTCCTCCCCAAACCTGTTCTACCCCCACCTCCCCGAAGAGGAGCCTGTACTGCCCGCTGGGATCCCAGCCTCCAGCCATCTGCCCAACCTCTGCTCCACTGTCCACCTGGGCTAGACACAGGAACTAAACCATAATGCAGATGATCTCCAGCAGGAACACACAGGTTACCACGAAATGGGCAGGGAGTCCTCCTTCGACTATTGCAGCACAGTCAAACATCACCTCCAACCTGCTACAGTCTGACAGGCTTATTAACTGCCCATGTTCCTGCTCCAAGATGGGGAATTGGAATGGGGCAGCACCTCCATCTTGCCAAGACCATGGGTCAAGACAGTCTACTGTGGTTTCAGGTGATATTACAGGCGATCAGCAGAACGGTCAAAACACAACATCTCACATGCTTCTGGAAACCCCTACATAATATGGCTTTGCATCACCTTGCGTGACAAAATTACCCAAGATTTATATCTACCAACCAGCTGTGCTTGCTGAATATAGTCGGAGGCAGAGAGGGGTTGTATCACGATACTGCAACCACGAACCCCTCCTGTGAAGCTCCCCATTCGAGCCAGCTCCAGGCTGTTGCAGAGGCCATGGCCCTATTTTCACTCAGGGTAACACTGCTACTCCCYCACCCCAGGACTTCCACTAAAGAAGCTAACAGGGCAGGCTAGGCTGCCTCTAGGCTGCAGCCAGCCACTGTATGGTCACTCTGTTATTCTGGAGGGGAAAAAAAAAAAGAAAGAAATCAGAATTACGGTCAGGACAGCTACAAAGCATGCAGCGTTTTACGTCCACGCTAGCCCTGGAGAAAGCCCTTCATTCTTTGCTTGAGAATTTGGAGTTAGAGGAATGTTCAAATAAGCAGTTGCTTTACAAGACAAGTTTACCACAGTATCTTCCATTTCAAAAGGAAATGCCCTTCACAGAAATTTAAGTTTGGCCTTGTGAAGCCAAAACAACACACAAAGGAGGTCTCAGCTTGAAAACTTTAGATCACACACAACAAATGAAGACACCCCAGAACCGTGAGCTCCTCTTAAGCAGTTCTGTTGGACGACATTCAGTGCCACAACTCCCTTCACTGTGGAGAACTGGAACCGAATTAATCCCAAGCTGTCAGCAGTCTCTTCCTCCATCATAGCTCTACTGCAGCATGACAGAACAGGGACTGCTGGGAGCCAAGAGGGTAATGGAGTGTAATTCCCCTGTGCCCTCAGACCTTTTACTAGTCATCATCGACCTCAGTAAGACACACATGAACTGCAGACAGGACACACAGCCACACCTGGGGGAGCGCTGGCTCCGAGAAACATTCAGGCTACGGATTAAATGGGCTGAACTATGCTACCAAATCAAGAATTCCTTCTCGTTTGGCACTGTTAATTGAAACGGTTTCAGCAGATCAGTCAGCAACTGCTTTGCAAAATACTGATAGGATTTGCTTCCTCCAAAGCCAGGAAAAGACAGCAGAAATGAGAATTCCTTTCATACTTACAAAGACACATATGGCAGTATTGGGCACCCTCACTTCTTTACTGGAACCTGGATGTGGCTCTGCATTATCCTGGGGAGCAGGGAACGAGGACAAAGAACGTCTCCTGAGTTGAGACAGGAAAAAAAAAGACATTTTAAAAACAGAAGTGAACACTGCTTCTCTCAAGTGATAGGTACAGATCTGGATGAACTCAACTACACTATACAGTAATAAAAACAGAAGTTTTTACATTCTTTTCTCCCTCCTTTCAAGAAGTACATTCATCATATTGCCCTGCATTCACTTGCAGCTTTAAATATTTCACAGTATGCCAGCCTAAGTTATCAGAACTGACTACTGACCTCATTTTTGAGCAGTCATATTTTTTTCTAATAGGAAAGAGAAACAAGGKAGTGATTGCAGCTGAGTTTGGGAGAGACTGCGACTCCATCATTGTGTCTAGGGAGGCTGAACACCATTGCAGCACTACACTCCAGGCAGCAAAACGCTCCGTTCGAAAGCTTGGACTGCATCATTTAAGCAAAGACCATCCAACTAATGCAGAGCTTGACTTAGAAGGACTGGCTCCACTCTGGATATTAAGCACAGGCCCCACAGACTTATTTAAAATAACGCTACTAAAGGAGTAAAGTGCAGTGGAAAATGAGAACAAAACTTGTGTTTTTTCATTGCATCTCTAACTGCAGAAAGTTTCTAGCCAGTGTTACCAATATCTGAAATCTAATCAGGATAATGCAGCTGGGTTGCATGTTACTTCAATGGAATACATTCACATGCCGGACTAAGAGCGGATAACGTTTTCACCTGGCAGCATCAGAAGATTGATGTCCCAAAAGGGGAGACTCAGACAGACTGGAGGGAAAGGTCAGAGGTCAGCACACGGCAAGATGGAAGAAACAGGAAGTTGAGGAGAACAAAAGAAGAAAAAAAAAAAAAGAAGAGCAGAAGCTAGAAGAAAGGCTGAAATTGTTTGTTCGTATTCCCTGCACCACCAAGATTCTGGTGTACATTGAAACCGATATACCAAACAAAGAGGTGAAAGTGGTCTAACCTACCCAAAGATATTAGTGATAGAGTCCAGAAGGCTTCCAGCTGGCTGGGAGAGTCGCTTACTAAAGGAGGGGAGGACAGGTTTAAACCTGGTGAATAGCTTCTCCAAACAAAGATCAACACAAACACAGTTCATAGCAGCAAGTCTCTGGGAAGACTCCCTCCCCTGCAGACCCAGTCCCAAGACAGAAAACACCAAAGAAAGGCATCAGTACAAAAGTCCCCAGTAACTACAGCTCGGAACATAATTTGCAAGTGAAATTTCTGGTTTCCCCTGAACCTCCAGCCCCAAAATTACTAGTTTTAGAGGTAACAGTTTGCCAGGTCTGAAGTTTCAAACGAATTAATCCCTGCTTTCATATAATTACCTCTTACCTTTCCACTCACTGCTATTTTACAGAAAGAAAAAATAGCATTTAAGGCTAGGTGAAGATATTTTCAGTATTGTCTGTTAAATTCAAAAATGCAAGTACTTGCAAAGTCATGCTGACAGCTGATACAGAGATACATTAAACACACGCTGCAATATCCATTTTATTGTCCTTAAAAACACTTTTACTTTATTTTTAAGATTAGATACAGATTTTCAGGCAGTAGCCTGATTTAGTTTCAACAGAACAAAGATGAAAACAGAGCAAATCTAGAATGTGGTAACAGAGAACGCAGCAGGTAATGCAAGTCTTATAACGCTATGGTGGGATTACTGAACCAYGTTGCAGCTAAAGGCGAGTAAAAATTGTAAGTAATGTCCCCAATATTGCTCCTTCACTTGTTCCAACACTCTTATCCCCCTCGCTCTTCCTCAATGCTACGGTACAAAACCGGCCGAGTCTACAAACCTGGATGTCCGGCTGACAGCTCGCACCGGAGACGTTTCCTCGGCTGTGTCAGAGGTTTCATCCGCAAGCACTTCAATATCGTCATCCCTGCTGAAGTGAGAGAAAATGCCTCTTTTCCAGCCAGCCAAACAGAACTTCTTACAGACGGCGCCCACCGACGCATCTGAATTGAACCGAAGCCACTGCTCCAGGCTTTGTCAGCGCTCACCCCCAGTCCAGACCTAGGTTTGACAACTGTGCTGACGTGCAGGTGGATCCCAGGAAACCACCTGTGCACTGAGCCGGCTGCCACTGCCGGAGACATCGCATTCAATAGACTGTCTGCGAGCAAGCGTGTACAACACGCAAGTTCAAGCCTTTTCTTGCGTGACTGACCAGAACTGTGAGGATCCAATTCTTATACCATAAACTAATCCAGCTAAAGTGCTCAGCAGATGCTGGAAGGCTTTTCCCCATTAGTTTTCATGGGCTCTGACAGTCTAGCGTTTTCCCTTCAAGTAGTGCTGATTTGGCAAGTAAACACGCTTGTGTCTGTAAACACACTTCATCAGCACGATGCCATTTTGATTGATCAGGAAGTTTAAATTCAGCGTTAATAGTAAGAATAATCCAATTCCTGCCATGAAAGACATCACATAGGACTAACCCAGCTGCAACAGAGCATTTTGAATCTCACATTTCAGAATATATTTGCACATAAAATTCTAAAATTTTGGAGGAAAGTATGCGTGAAAAGGCTACAGAAAGTCTATACTACAACCAGAAGTATCAGGCTGGTATCTCTATAAAATGTAGCAAGTTTAACTGCTGAGATGTCTTTTTTTTTTTTTTTTAAACATACAAAGTTTAAGCTTTTAAAATTCTGTGAAGCAAAAGAACTTTCCAGGTTAACTTAAGGTATTTTTGAAGTGACTAAACCCTGGGACACACTTCTTGAAATGCTGCAGTTTTGCCTTTCAGTGAGCAGCCTACTTGTACAACAACATAAAACCTGTAAAATAATAAAATCAAAAAGAAGAGATCAAAAACATCTGTGAAGCAGAGTTTGAGTAATTTAAAGAAGCAATTCTTTTCCAGAATTTTTTTTTTTTTTTACAGGTTTCTTCTGAACTTCAGTGTCTCAAATCAAATGACTTATGAAACTCAGACCATCACCACCACCACCACCACCACAGAAAGTAAAAATATTCAAGCTGCTGAGCCACAGCTACTTCTGAGCCCAGGTCTAAAATAGGAAGGTCTCACTTTGGGTAATGCAGAGGAAGAATCTTAGCAGCAAAAGTGGCCATATATATATAAGGCCACTTTTGCTGCTAAGATTTTTTATTTATATATATATACATACATACATATTTATTTATTTATGTATTACATGTAGGTTTCCTCATTCAGTGTGCTATTAATTACTGAAGAATTTAATGTTTAGACTATTCCACATACATTTACATCAAACACTGTGGACAAAAGGGAGGAAAAGGTGGAGGGAAATCCCTATTCTTATGAGTGGAAAGATTGTCCATCGGCCTGCGACATAGAGGTCAGTAGTAAACTTGCCATGGAAAGTCACACTTAAATAAGCTAAAGGACTGGAAGTATTCAAGCATTTCTTAAAAAGCTGCAAACCAAACCGGACTAACTAGTTGTGCTGTTAATGGACACTCAATTTTCCCTCCAAATCCACTCCCCTTATATCCGCCCTTCCTATCCCAGACTTTTGCACGGCCCCTCTTCCAGAGCACATGCATTGCTGTTATCACCTGCGAGGACGGGCAGTACAGAGATTACACGATTCTAATACAGAGACAACGGCTAGCAAGAAAGTGTCTGCACACTGCTCTGCCACTGTATTTTGAAGACTATTTCGGTTTTCTAGTAACAGCATATCAGCTCAGTTATTCTGGATTCACCTAACACAAGTTCTCATAACCTTATCAACCCGGTAAAAAGTATATATACACCATCAACTGTTCATTTCAGCCAGCTGATTAGCGAGAAGACCAGTCAGGAATAAACACAGAAGTCAACATCCACGCAGCTGATGAAAAGGACAACAGAGTGGAAATGCTTCTCTCTGGCTTGCCAAGAAAAGTAACTCCACATCCATCTTGTTTTCTCTACAGCGTAAAACCACCTCAGCGTGGAAGTAATCAATACATTTTCACCCTTTTCAAGGGAATCAGTACCTGTTCCTACAGAAAATTCTAAAACACAGCTATGTGTAGCCTACATTTTTAAATGTTAGGCATCTCCAGAGTATATTACTCTGTGATCAAAGAGTTATTTGGAAGGCCAACGGCACTGCACAACACATGTTTTTCTGCTGAGATATGACTGTAAATTCACTGTATGAACCATTCTTAAGACTTTCAGTCCAAGTATCTATTTTTAGACATAACATGGCTCCCTCTTCTAGAAGTTCAAGTAAGAAGCATTACTGCACGTTTTTGACTTTACACCAAAGTTTAAACACTCCTCTACATCACCAAATCTAGAAGTAATGAAGATGTCATTTATCATGCATCTCCATAGAACAGAAGCATGAAGTGATGATGGAGAAGGGCTCTGTAAATCAAGATCGCTTACGGTTCAACAGGCAGTGGTTCTTTGGCAGCTTCTGCTAGCTCCTTCTGCAGCCTGGCTTGTCGTCTCCTAAGAAAAGGAAACGAGGTTATTTTCAGAAATCTTCCTTAATCCTGCTCCAAAAATTACCCTGCACAGTTCTGATGGGCTTCATATTTCCAAAATTGAACCACTGCCATAAATTTATCCTGAATTTTATCCTGGTCTTCCAGATACTTAGTGCAGAAGAGGCATTTTATTACTGTGAACAGCTAAGGACAGAACTAATAGGCCAGTGATACAGTAAGGCAAAGCACAACTATGGCATGCCTGTAGTGCACCAGCTCTTTATGACCCATATGAAAACATATTTGTTCAGAGCAAATACTTGCACATACTTGCAAAAATAATGGTCACATTAGTGAAGCTAATGCAAAAATACCATGTACTGARAGACTTGTCTTACAGTTCTTATTCTCTCAGCACTGTTAGCTGGCAAGTAAGTTGAGGGAATTCAGAAGAATAAGACAATTTATTTGCTCTTACACATAGCTCATTCTCAAGACAGCGCCTCAATTCTGCAAAACACAAAAAATACCCTTAAATTGGTTAAGAAAAAAAGAAGGATAAAACTAGGAGAAACAAGATACAACATGGACAAGAGATGTCCAAACTTAATACCAGCGGAAAAAGTTTGTCTGATCTATGATCTTTAGACCACAGTTCACTCTTGCTCAAGAAACAAAAAACACATTTTATTCATTTAAAAGACAAGAATGTTTTCACAAAGCATTTCTCTGGGCTGGCCAGAAGAAGGAACACAAAGTTCTGAAAGCTTTTTTTTGTTGTGCAAGAATCAAAACAGTCTGTGATCTCAGCTGATTTTGTTTTTTTATTGTATGCATTTGTAAGTATTCAAAGAAAGAAATGTCAGGAAGTACCTTATCAAATAGATGACATCAGTCTCACCTTGAATCCTTTTCGTTTTCTGCATTCAAACGATTGGCTTCTTGTGCCTTCTCTGCCATCCAACGTGAGACCAGCTCCTGGTTATCTTCAGTAGTTTTCCTCAGTTTTTCTTCCAAGGCATTGAAGGTGATCTGGAGAGCGTCATATTCATCTTTCAGTGTCTGATTAGCTCGCTCAAGATCTTGCAGCTTGCTACGCAATTCCTGGCACTCTGTTTCCAGCTCGGAGATCTTTTGCAAATATTCTGCAATCCTGGAAGAACAACACAATTAAAAAAAAAGGCAACAAACAAACAAACAAACCACGAGGCCCTCCTTTGGGACCTGCACCATCTTTTTTGTGCTATTTGTACAATGTCTAACAAAGGGGTTTTTAGCCCACGGGCAGGATTCCTAGAGAATATCATAATACAAATAAATAACCCAACCAAAAGTCTAGGTCTCGTACCAACCACACAGAAGAAATTGTTCCTACTCACTTAGCTTCATTCATCTGCATCTCTTTGTCTTTCTGCTGCATTTGGTTATTCAGATCAATTACAGACTGGGCCAACTACGGAGGGAAGAGAATTACATTAAAAAACGCAGGGATGTCAGCTGGACAACAAACACTGAGTGGCTCCCAGTCAGAGCATAGATCACTCCGACACTACAAGCACGAGCACCTGCGCAAAAGAACCGGTGCTCACTTTTCAGCCTAACCCCACAGCGCGTTCAACCTTTGCTCGTGCTCGTTTGCCTTGCCTACTCATATCTAGCAACGATCTTGCAAAGCGAAAAAAAGCCAAATTAAACCACACACARCCACCCACCTTCTCACTCCCACTTTGCTCGTTCAAAATCTTTCCAGTGTAGAACTGGTGCTCATGGGCAGCACTGTGAACTCTATCAGTTTTTTCTTCCCATAATCAATACAGTAAAAACATCCATGAAATACAAAATTAGGCACTTCTTAAAAACCTTGTTATGCTGACAATGCACATTCTTATCTCCTGGCTGTCAGTTTGAAAGACCGACCACCTCTGGCTTATTTTAGTCATCAGCACGGCTTGCTTGAAAAGGCTGTACCTTTCATTTTATGTACAACCTTTAAGCAACCTGTGCTGATGATTAAAATGATGAATAAACTTGGTAAATGCTTGCAAAGGGCCGCATATGAACCATACAGAACACGAGAGGACTTTCTAACCTCGCCACGTTTCTTATGCAGCTCTGTCAGCTCCTCTTGATGCTTTATCTTCAGCTGGGCCAGCTCCTGCAACTGAGCATCATTCCATGTGCCATCATGTCCTGGACTGGAGTTTGAGAGGAAGGAAGAAGCGATTTCAAACCTGAATCCAGTTGTTTCTGTGCCTCTGACCAGTTAGTCTCAGAACAGCATCTCCCTAAGATTTTCTATCCTACATCAAACACACAGCTCATTCATAATGAATGAAACCATGGGACTGTCTGACAGCTAGCTCCACCACAACACGCTTCTCACCAGCCAAGAGGCTATTATACAGTAGTGAAAAATGAAATTTACGGAGGACAGAATTCACACTTTTGTACATCTCTAAAACATAATTCAAACTCAAATGAAAGATAACCAGTCTTTGGTTAAATATGCACCAAGACAAGCGAGTTTTAAAAATAAACTCTCCAAATACTGGAAGAATTACAAGCATTTTACCAACTTAAATTTGTTCTGCAGGGAGCAGGTGGACCTTGGAGATACTGGATATGTGGAGGCAGCGTAATGGGAACCAGAGTGCTATTCCCAACCCCTTGGGCTTGCAGCCCAAGGCGTTACGGTCACTTCTTCATTCCAACCTCTGTCATTTATGTTCTGGCCTCTCACAGTGTGAAGGTTTTGGATTTTTTTAAATTGTGTTTTCTAGTACAGTGGCAACATGATATTATCCCAAATTTCTAGAAACCAGAAGAACATACATAACATCCCCAACAAGTACAGTTGTAATGTTTATCACTCATGTTTTTGAAAGCACGAAGACAGCAACAGAGGTTGGTTTTTAACAAGTGTGCATGTATACACACACACATATATACACACACACCCATATACAATATATAAAACACACATGCACATACACTTCAAGGAAATTAGAAACTTTGTTTTAAATTACAGTTTTTCAAAAAATAATTCTTTTAGTCATTATTATATCTGGTAAACATAACTAGGCAGTTCCAAGAAACTCTTTCTACAGTCATACTGTGTTAGGACAGTGCAGTGGGAAACAGTTAATTTGTTCGGAAGCTGAAAGGTCTCCCAGTGATATCTGGGAAGCAGTACCAATAA
Source organism: Apteryx rowi (assembly GCF_003343035.1). Classification (NCBI taxonomy): domain Eukaryota; kingdom Metazoa; phylum Chordata; class Aves; order Apterygiformes; family Apterygidae; genus Apteryx; species Apteryx rowi. Next base: position 3,448,662 of record NW_020450772.1, read on the forward strand.
TTGAGCATTTGTCTTAACACCCTCCCACCTCTCAAATCAACGTTGTACCAGAAGACACAGCATTTCCAGAAAACTACATGTTCAAACAGGTGTAAAAAGCCAAGTTCTGTAGTAATATCCAATACATCCTATAATACTATCCACACATATGTCTAAAGCCAGAACTAGATATGTCTCCTAGTCCTTAAAGTAAGTAAAAAGCTTTCTTCCTCAGCTACCCAGAATTACGGAATTCATTCCATTTCAACAAATTTTGTCATATCCTGATGACAATATCAAAGTTTGGTTTAAAGTTTACTTTTAAAATGTTTTTTCTGTTTTTGCGCATTTCTGCTCATCCTCCTCTACTCCCAGACTTATCTCTTGGAGCGGGTGTTCAACCAGAATGAGATTTCTGTCAGCTAAAGGCGACTCAGGACAACTGCAGTCATTAGAAAGCTTTTGAGTACTTTCAGATGGGGGTTAACTCCAGCCTGCAGCCAAGTGCTAACTCGGAAGATCCCATCCTACTTACTGAAGTTCTGCCCGCAATTCCTACGAGATCAGGAATTATTCATTCCTTACTAGTAATAGTACACAGCAGCCTTAACTATATTTGTATGTTTTGCCTACAAATTAGACACACACACACAGCTCTGCATTATATACCACAAAGAGCTTCAACGGAGGAAGCAATTCCTACAAAAGAAGTTGGTAATTCTGAGCGACTGCCCTGCCTCTACCTCAGTAACACCAAGAGCAGAACCCGGCAGTACTTTACTCGTCGGGATTTACACGCAGTCCAGGTGAAGAACACACTGTTAGCCTACCACGGATTCAAATGCCAGCACAATAAGCAGCATGACCACTGCGTGTAGCACTAGAGTGCTATTCCCAGGTTAGAAAGGAAGTTTCCTGGCAATCCCCTGCTAAAAGCAGGCTATAAAATTACACAGCAAAAACACTGACACTTCACAACCTCCATTTTCTCCACTCTCCCAGATCTAAATGATGACCTAGTCTCCAGACTGAAACTAAGGAGACAGTCTCTCCCTGTGCCGGAGTGCTTACAAGATCAGATAATTTCAAAAGCCAGATCAAAATCATTAGGTACTAACAGCAGACAAACATAATGAGCATTACAAGGCAAATAGGTCAGACTATTGTACAGAAGCTTAGGCTGGTCCATCTCCATACTCGGAGGCAGTGATTGATAAACTACTTTCTGTGCAAAACCCGGTCAGATCTTTCTCCACTGCATACCGTAAAGGGATTGCAACTTGCTCATATGTTTAGAGTTATTTATAATCTACTTTTAGTTTTTTAGTTCACTAGATTTCCCAGCCTGTTTGTCTCCAAGTTATTGCAGTAACCTAGACGCCGTTTGCATAACATATCAATCAAGCCTTTGGGTTACAGCGTGCGCGGCAGACAGCTGACTGCCAGAGGAGGAATTTTGAGTACCTGATCTCATGTCTGCTTTGCATGTCATATTTCTCTGCTTGCAGCTTATCAGCCAGCACTGCATGCAGGTCCGACTTCTCTAGCAGCTTGTTATCTGAAAAGGCAGCAAGTGCAATTAAGACGACAACCAAAAAGCAAAGCCAGATTCCCGCTTTTTTTTTTTTTTCTTTTGGCCAGCCAGAATTTTAGCACGTGTTAATTACTCCGGCACAACCCGACATCACGTAAGCCTCCACCACATTAACGCGCGCCCCCCGATGCCCACACACTACGGCAGCACTCGGCTGCAACGCCGCGCGCGGGGCCCGGCTGAGGCCTGCTGGCTCCCTCGCGGGGAGGGACAGGGGCGACCCCCGCGCCGCCCCTCGCCCGCGGCCGCAGCAGCAACGGGAGGGCAGCGCAGCCCCCGGCCTCGCCGACCCCCGCGGCAGCCGCCAGCGCGGGCCAGAGCGGCGCGGAGGCGCACTTCAGCCAGGGCGCCCAGCGCCAGGGCCCAGAGCGGCGGCTGCCCCCCGCTCCTGCACGGCAAAGGGGCCAGACGCGCCGGTGTCCGCCGGTGTCCGCCGCGGGCCGCGCCGGGCGCTTACACTGCAGGATGATCTCCTCGAAGGCCTGCCGCTGCAGCCGGTCCCGCCGCCGCAGCTCCGCCGCGATGTGCCGCTTCCAGGCGGGGAAGCCGGCGGCGCGCAGACCCGCCGCCATCTCCGCGGAGCGGCGCG